>NC_048298.1:269130769-269215710 GCF_013100865.1 Trachemys scripta elegans
GAGAGTGTACATGGGCATGCAGACTGAAAATCCTTTAAAATCATTCCTGGTATGGCCTGTAACTTCATTTTGGAGAAATGTTCTTAGATAAATCGTTTCTGATTGGTAGGGCTTCTGAGTTTAAGTTTTAACTGATAAGAAACTGATAAAACACTCCCAATTTTTAAAAAATAAATAAAAGGAAGAGGAAGAAAAGAAAATCGGCATATATCCAATAAACAATGTATATGGTTACCTTTTACTGAAAGGCTTAGCTACATGGAGCAGAACGCAGACTACAGAGGTGTGATTGCAGTAGCACTCTAATGTATTGCGCATTAATCAGCCCATGCAGATCCTACTGGTGTGTTCTAAAAGTTTAACACTAAAGGGAACATTACAAAAAGATTACTCGTTACAGTATATACAAAAAGAAACCTGTCAAAAATCCCAATTTTTTGACATCTACATAAAACTCAAAAATTGCTAAAAAAACTAAACCCCCAAAATGAAATTAATAAACACTGAAAACCAGAAGCCATACTGACAAGGTATTACATAAAAGAGCATAAATTGTTTGGGAGCTATGGAATCACTCAGTCCTACAGAGTAAGACATTGCTGTCGGACCAGGAACTGTGTCTCCAGATGTAGCACTGGGCTTGAGGGAGATAGTTGGGATAGTCTCTGCTTCACTGGTCTTGAAGAATAAATGATTGGTGATCGAAGGTGCACAATTGCTTTGCTGACTTTGATGTCTCAGAAATATTGTGGGTAAATTCCGTTCTGTTGCACAGCTTCATTGTGAAGTCATTACTCATAGCTCCCACCTGTGGAATTTGGAGGCAGTCCAGTATTGTTGGTCCAGGACTAGGCTTTGCCTTTCAGTTCAGACCACCAGATTTTCTGTCTCCAGTGCAGGAACAAATTGGCTGTTCAGTTTCTCTTGACCATTTTGTTTTAAAACCTTTATTTTTACTCAGTTTCAGGCAGATGCGATTTATAATCTTCCTCCTCCGCCTCTTCCCCTGTATCGGGTTAGTAGTGTCATAGTAGTTTCAGCTACCTGGCTCTGCCACTGCAGTGTCTCCCTGCTGGAATTCTCTGCCCTGACTCAGACAAGGCAGAGAAGTTCTGAGAATTCCTGGTGTAAATCTTGAGATTCCCTATATAAGACAGCACTTACAGGCTCTACAGAGGTTGAATTATGCCCCGCCTGTGGCCAGAATGCTGACTCTTGTACCACTAGGGCTCAGTCTCAGAGTCAGACTAGCGTGTCTGGTTCCCCCACCCCCACCCCAAGGAACAGTGACTTCAGCACAGGAAAGCCTAATGAGGAGATTTTGAGCTTTTGGGGAGAAAGTCTAAGGATGAGGAGGAAGCTATTGGCAAGCTCAGACCTGGCCTGGAGGGGGGGGGGAACCCTGAAAGAATCCAGAATGTCACACCCCCTTCCTCCTCCAGATACTAAAGGGCCCTTGGCTGCCTAGTTCTCCCATTGTTTTATTCTAACTCTTGGAAGGTAGTGGCATAGGTGAGCATTCCTAGTGCTCTAAAGATATATCTCAACCATATGGAGTACATTCTCCAGTTGTACTTACATCTTCATCTCATTGTATCCAGCACTCTAAGACTTTATTTTTTTTTTAACCTTGGATTGGTAAATGCTGCCACCACCTAAGTGCAGAACCCCTTTGAGAGCCCAGGAAGGTACACTTGGGAATTTCTTCCTGTGGGGTACCCTGAAGCCCTTTCACCCACCTCTGGGGAAGAGCTGAGAAAGAAAAAAAGGAAATCGGCTGTTGCCACCAGTTAATTAAACAACTTCTGCACAAACCTCTTAAGGCACAAAAATTCAATTCTGTTCTTAAAAAAGGTAAATTTTATTAATAATAAAAAAAAGAAAATACATCTGGAAACTCAGGCTATTGCTAGATTTAAAAAAAAACAACTACAAGGATTAAGCACCAAGAATAACTTTCTTGAGGTCCAGCTTAAAGGTTACAAGCAAAACAAAAGCACCTGGGGTTAGCACAGAGGCATCCACAAGTCATAACAAAATAAAAGGGATAAACCTAATTGTGTCTTCCTAGACATTTCCTGATCTACTTACATATCTGGGGTTTTAAATGATTAGTTTCTAGGTATGCTACTGATGATTTTTTTATACTTGGCCCAAGCTTCTTACAGCATAGCTGCTGCCCTGTCCACCTCTCCCTGGGAGAACAACAAGAGATAGACAAAGGGGAGTCTTTTTTCAATTTTAAAAAGTTCTAGCCTTCCCATTGGATCTTTTGGCCAGTGCCCACTCACTTCCTTTTACCTATGCATAGCAGTGAGACTTTTTAATCCTTTACAGATAGAGCAATTAGATCACAGCTACTAAGAGGGATTTTATAGCTAACTGGCTGGCTGGGTGTCTGTAAAAGGGAGCTACTTACCCCCCTTCATTTATCATGCACACCCCAAATCACAGACAGTATTGGCCAGCCTGGTTCAGGTCGGGTCCACACCGTCTGGGATTTCTTCCTGGAGGTTTAGGAAAACAGAGTTAATAATGCAGATACATGCACCTCTAATTTTACTACTAATTACACGAAGAACTAAACAGTATGTTCCACATTTTAAGGATTACAATGACTTAGAATACAGGGACATTTTTACCTGACTGATTCTGGGAAACCTTCTCCGGAGAGTGCATTAGCCAGTTTGTTAGAGGCGCCTGAAATGTGTTGTATTTCAAAATTAAAGTCTTGAAGAGCTAAACTCCACTGAAGAAGTTTTTTGTTAGTCTCTTTGACTGTGTGAAGCCATTTCGGTGCATCATGGTCAGTCCACAGGTGCAACCGCTGTCCTGAAATGTATGGGCGTAGCTTCTCCAGAGCATACACAATGGCGTAGCATTCTTTTTCTGAGACTGACCAGTGGCTTTCCCTCTCAGAAAGTTTTTTGCTGAGAAACACAACAGGATGGAATTGTTGATCTGGTCCTTCCTACATTAAAACTGCTTCTACACCACACTCGGACATATTTGTGGTTACAACGAAAGGTTGGTCGAAGACCGGAGCTCTTAGTATAGGGTCAGACGTAAGGGCTGCCTTACACTGGTTAAAGGCTTTCTGACTCTTCTCAGTCCACTGAACTGCATTTGGCTGTTTTTTCCTGGTTAGGTCAGTAAGTGGGGTAGCAATTTGGCTGTAGTGTGGTACAAATCGTCTGTAATACCCAGCCAAGCCCAAGAAGGATTGGACCTGCTTCTTTGACTTAGGGACAGGCCAATTTTGGATAGCATTTACTTTAGCCTGTGGGGGGTTGATAGTTCTTGACCCACCTGGTGTCCAAGGTACAATACCCTGTTTAGGCCTATTTGACATTTTTTGGCCTTAACTGTTAATCCTACCTCCCTTATGCGCTGGAAGACAGCTTGGAGGTGTTCCAGGTGTTTTGCCCATGAATTTGAGAATATGGCCACATCATTAAGATAGGCAACTGCAAATTCCCCAAATCCAGCCAGAAGGTTATCTACCAGTCTCTGGAAAGTGGTGGGTGCATTTCGCAGTCTGAAAGGGAACACATTAAATTCATACAGTCCTATATGGGTGATGAAGGCTGATGTTTCCTTGGCTGGGTCATCTATTGGCACCTGTCAGTACCCCTTAGTTAAGTCTAAGGTGGAGATGTATTGGGCACATCCCAGTTTTTCCAATAGCTCATCTGTGTATAGCATTGGATAGTTCTCTGGGCAAGTTATAGCATTTAGTTTATGATAGTCCACGCAAAAGCAGATTTCCCCATCTGGTTTGGGAACCAGAAGCACTGGAGAGGCCCATGCACTCTCACAGGGGCAGATTACACCCATTTGTAACATGTTCTTGATCTCCCTTTCTATCGTGGTTTTGGCTTGAGGAGCCATCCGGTAGGGTTGGGCTCTAATTGGGCGAGCATCACCAGTGTCAATGGAATGGTACGCCCATTCTGTCCGTCCTGGGGTGGCTGAAAACATTGGTGTGAAGCTGGTGCACAGCTCCTGGATTTGCTGTCGCTGCTTACGCCCAAGGGTTATGGAAAGGTTCACCTCTTCTACTCCACCGTTGCTTTTCCCTTCATAGTAGACTCCTTCAGGCCACTCAGCATTGTCTCTTGCCTGGGCAGTAAACTGGAGAACCTTGATTTCTCAGGAATAAAAGGGCTTTAAAGAATTAACATGGTATACTTTAGGTTTTATTATAGGGTCTGAGAACTCTATGAGGTAATTAACAGCTCCCAGACGCTCTTGGACCATAAATGTCCCGTCCCACGATGCTTCCATCTTACTGGCCTGGAGCGCTTTCAGGACCGTGACTTGGTCACCTACTCTGAAGGAATGCTCTCTGGCATTTTTATCATACCAGGCCTTTTGCTCTTGTCGGGCAACCTGTAGGTTTTCTCGAGCAAGGGCTAGGGAGACTTTGAGGGTGTTTTTCAGGTTGGTTACAAAGTCCAAAATGTTAGTTCCTGGAGAAGATGTAACCCCCTTCCATTGCTGCTTCACCAACTGTAATGGCCCTTTAACTTCATGTCCATAAACGAGTTCAAAGGGTGAAAACTTCAAACTGGGATGTGGTACAGCCCTGTAGGCAAAGAGTAACTGCTGCAATACTAGGTCCCAATCATTGGAGTCCAAAGCAGACTGTGAAGAACTTCAAAAAGATCTCCCAAAACATTGGGCAACAAAATGGCAAATGAAATTTAATGTGGATAAATGTAAAGTAATGCACATTGGAAAAAATAACCCCAACTATACATACAATATGATGGGGGCTAATTTAGCTACAACAAGTCAGGAAAAAGATCTTGGAGTCATCGTGGATAGTTCTCTGAAAACGTCCACGCAGTGTGCAGAGGTGGTCAAAAAAGCAAGCAGGATGTTAGGAATCATTAAAAAGGGGATAGAGAATAAGACTGAGAATATATTATTGCCCTTATATAAATCGATGGTATGCCCTCATCTCGAATACTGTGTACAGATGTGGTCTCCTCATCTCAAAAAAGATATACTGGCACTAGAAAAGGTTCAGAAAAGGGCAACTAAAATGATTAAGGGTTTGGAACTGGTCCTGTATGAGGAGAGATTAAAGAGGCTAGGACTCTTCAGCTTGGAAAAGAGGAGACTAAGAGGGGATATGATAGAGGTATATAAAATCATGAGTGATGTGGAGAAAGTGGATAAGGAAAAGTTATTTACTTATTCCCATAATACAAGAGCTAGAGTCATCAAATGAAATTAATAGGCAGCAGGTTTAAAACAAATAAAAGGAAGTTCTTCTTCACGCAGCGCACAGTCAACTTGTGGAACTCCTTACCTGAGAAGGTTGTGAAGGCTAGGACTATAACAGAGTTTAAAAGAGAACTGGATAAATTCATGGGGTTTAAGTCCATTAATGGCTATTAGCCAGGACAGGTAAGGAATGGTGTCCCTAGCCTCTGTCTGTCAGAGGATGGAGATGGATGGCAGGAGAGAGATCACTTGATCATTGCCTGTTAGGTTCACTCTCTCTGGGGCACCTGGCATTGGCCACTGTCGGTAGACAGGATACTGGGCTAGATGGACATTTGGTCTGACCCGGTACGGCCTTTCTTATTTTCTTATGTTCTTATGGAGTGCTTATTCACAAATTTATGTATCATGGCCCCCAAAGTCTCATTAAACTTCTCCACTAGGCCATTCGTTTGATGGTGGTAAGGGGTGGCAACTAAGTTGTTCACCCAGTGAGCTTCCCAAAGATGTTTCATGGTCCCTGCAAGGGACCTGCTGTGCCAAGAACTGCACTCTTGATGCTGGAGACATTGGTTCCTCTCTGGGTTGTGGACTTGGGCTTGGTCCCACTGGAAGCAATGCAGGAGATGGGGGCGTCTCTGTCGACTGTGAACCACTCTCCGCCGGTGCACTAGGTTGTATTTCAGGCCCCGGTTGAGCTTCTTGCACCGGTTTAGCTGCTGCTGTAGGTGCAGGCTCTGCGGTGCCCTTTGGTGTTGGCTCCCCTGACTCTGATGGGGTTGCAAACACAGGCTTTGGTGCTGACTGCTCCACCAGTTCCAGTCCTTGGGCTGGTTCTGGCTGGGTCCTGGGAACTGGATCTACAACCGCTGCCATAGACTCTGGTCTGGGTCCACCACCTCTGGCTGGGTCCCCGGGCCTGTGGTATCAGGGGACACAGACTGGATACTTGTAGGAGGCTCAGAAATCATAGAATAGAATCATAGAAGATTAGGGTTGGAAGGGACCTCAGGAGGTCATCTAGTCCAACCCCCTGCTTGAAGCAGGACCAATCCCCAGATTTTTACCCCAGATCCCTAAGTGGCCCCCTCAAGGATTGAACTCACAACCCTAGGTTTAGCAGGCCAATGCTCAAACCACTGAGCTATCCCTCCCCCCATAAATGAACTTAGGCATGGAGGCCTGTTTAACCTGGCTACGGGTGACCATCCCCACCCTCTTTGTTAGACTCACATGGTTGGCTAAGTCTTCTCCCAGCAGCATGGGATTGGGATAATCGTCATAGACTGCAAAAGTCCATATTCCTGACCAGCCCTTGTATTGGACAGGCAGCTTGGCTGTAGAGAAGTTAAAGGAGTTGTCCTTAAAGGGTTGCACTGTCATTTGGGCCTCTGGGTTGATGAATTTGGGGTCCACCAGGGATTGGTGGATAGCTGACACCTTGCTCCAGTGTGTTTCCACGGAGTAATTTTCCTCCTGCCACACTCACAGTTTCCCTTCGCTCTGGGGATATTTGCGAGGCATCTGGGCCTGAAGGCTCTTGGTGGGATCCTGGGGTGATGAGTTGCAGTTAGCTGGGGGCAGTTGGCCTTTACATGCCCCAGCTCATTACATTTAAAGCATTGCCCAGCTGACTGTGGGCTGGGGCGAGGTGGGTGGTTGGAGACAAGGGTGGTGGGACGAGAGGGCATCTGGGGTCTCCCTGGCTGTGTGGAGGGAGAGGGGGTTTTGTGAGGTGAGGTTTTGGGCTGACCCCAATGGTGGGATCTCATCTTGGGCTGCCCCTTTTGGTATCCCCATCAACTGCTACTAGCTTTCTTCTTCTCTGCCACCTCTGCCACCCATTTGGCTCTGATATCCCCTGCTTTGATTACGGTTTTGGGCTTCCTATCTAGGATGTACCTTTCTGTTTCCTCAGAAACACCCTCTAAGAACTGCTCCATTTGTATTAGGAAGGACAGATCTTCCGGAGACTTAACATTTGCTCTGATATCCAGGCATCCCAATTTTTTACAATGTGGTAGGTGTGTTGGGAAAATTCCACGTCTGGGTTCCACCTTAGGGCTTTGAACCGCCGACGGGCATGCTCAGGTGTTAGCCCCATCTTAATTTTGGCCTTTTGTTTAAAAAGTTCATACTCATTCATGTGTTCTTTAGGCATTTCAGCTGCCACCTCTGCTAAGGGTCCACTGAGCTGTGGCCTCAGTTCCACCATATACTGGTCCGTAGGGATGTTTTACTGAAGGCAGGCCCTTTCAAAATTTTCTAAGAAGGCCTCTGTATCATCACCTACCTTGTATGTGGGGAATTTCTTGGAATGGGATGGGGGGTACCTGGAGGAGGACTGTTAGAGCTACCTGGTTGACCCAGCTTAGCCCTTTCCAGCTCTAAGTGCTTCAGCTCTATCTCTGCTTTTAAGCACTTTGCCTCCATTTCCCAGCGCTTCATCTGTAGGAAGAAATTCCTGTCTTCCGCAATTAGAATTCAGTCTGGGTTAAGGGAATCCCTCCATCTTGGTACCTGGATCTTGGGTTGGGGAGGGCTGACATTCTCTCCGGGGAAATCTCCAGTCCCTCATCCCCTCTCTGCATTTCTTTTATGGAGCTGGATGTCTGGGCTTGATCTGGGTCTGCCTTCTCCGTGGCATGCCGCATTGGGAAGACTGGTTTCTCTAGGGTTTCGGTGCCTGACTGCAACCTCATGCACAGGGCTGCTCTACTCTAGCCCAGCTATTTCGTTGCCACAAAGCTAGGAAAAAAAATAAACTGCTTGTTGGACTCCCTGGCTTTGCAGGTTGAACCCTTTGCATGCCTGTTCCCCCTCAGGCAGCAAAGAAAAAAAAAGAAAGAGAAAAAAAACCTCAATGGCTTTGCAGGCTGCCAAAAGAAAAATACCTGGCCCAAGCTTCTTACAGCATAGCTGCTGCCCTGTCCGCCTTTCCCGGAAGAACAACAAGAGACAGACAAAGGGGGAGTCTTTTTTTCAATTTTAAAAAGTTCTAGCCTTCTGGCCCTTTTGGCCAGTGCCCACTCACTTCCTTCTACCTATGCATAACAGTGAGACTTTTTAACCCTTTACAGGTAGAGCAATTAGAGAACAGCTACTAAGAGGGATTTTATAGCTACTGGCTGGCTGGGTGTCCATAAAAGGGAGCTACCCTCCCCCTCCCCCATTTATCACAGCATCCTTTAGTAGGAATGTACTATTGGGTTGATTCCCATATAACTCCTTAGGCTTTGTCTACACTGGAACCTGAATGACAAAACTTTTGTCGTTCAAAGGTTTGAAGAAAACACCCCCATGAATGACAAAAGTTTTCGTCACAAAACTCGAGGGTGTGAACAGTGCTTTGTCAGCAGGAGAGCTCTCTCCCTCTGATAAACAGCGACTACACTGTGTGCCTTTTTGTGGCATGTCTCTAGCACCACAGCTGTGTTGCTAAAAGTTGCGTAGTGTAGACATAGCCTTAGTTTATAAATCTCTTGCTTTATATCGGGGGAACATCTATTCCTGCCTATTATTCTACAATAATAATTAAATTCTGCTTAACTTTCCCCCTGCTTAAATCCCATAGAGAGTGCTTCCTGAATTAGGGCATATGAGTATTCCCTGCATTCTTGTGAACAGATGATATGACTACAGACATGCAGTATAAAAGGTTGCACTGAATTGCCTGCATAGGATGGATGAATGACTATTTAGAGATGTGTATCCAGCATCAGTCAGACTCCAATCACCATTGCTCTTCTGACCAGTGATTGCTATAATTTTGTTGCATGTAAATATGTTTTATTAATGTTTATTAAACCTCCACAGACAAAACAATGAAGGGATCAAGTGGGGCAGTTTGGCACCCACACATATTAATGATATAAGTGTTGTGCAGAGAGGTGTAGGGGACATGTGAGTTCCTGTATTGCCTGACAAACTTTACCACTGTGCAGAAATTATTGCTTCAAAATTTTTGCAGTTCAACACACATGGAGCTTATGATGCAAAGTAGTACTAATGAACACATTACATTCTAATAAATACATTATATTGTATGTGAAACAGAGCCCATGTGAACAAAATATCATTTTCAGCATGTTGTACACAGTATAACTAAACCACATGTAGGGTATATGTGGTTTACATAATAGCAAATTGTGCCTATGTACTAATGAGAAAAGTTAAGTGTTAGTATTACACAGCCACAATTTCCTATTATGTACTAATGAGAAATGTTAAATGTATCAATATGACTCAGGGTTTGACACACACAATAAAGAGTGCATGATGCCAAACAGCCAGTTATCTCAGTGCATTATTTCTTGAAGGCTTACACATGGGTAAGGTCACCATACATTTTTAATGGGAATGTGATGCTGTTTTAAAGATAACAGAATGCTATGTTAGATCTCCATGCTGTGGGATGTTCAACCAGGTTCACTGAAGTAAAGTTCATTAATGAGGATTTAAAGACACACTGGGACCTAATTAGCAGTAATTCGTGATTATATCAAACTCACTCACACAGAACATCACACCGAAAACTATTGTTGATGACTGGGTCTAAATACCAGATACAGGATGTGTATCTCATTGAATATGTTGTGGTAGCACCTGTTCTGTATTTGAATGATGATAATAACAACACACAATGCTGTGTACTGTTGTAGTGCTTTGCCAGCAACTGTCATAGTCACTATGGTTCTTATCCAGTATGCATGAAATTACAATTATGTACATAGACAGGCCATAACATTGAGCTTTCAAAGACAAAGTCATGGAAGAGGATAACAAAGGACCCAAGGTTTACAGGCTTGTGAAGAGCTCACTTAAGAGTCCAGCGTAAGCCCCAGTGGTGAATCCTGATGACCTGAATCACTTGTGAAATAATTTACAGGGAACTAATCATTACAGGAACAGAGGAATTGCCACACCAGATCAGATGAGTTGTCCATCTAGTCACTATCCTCCCTATGATAGTGACCTGTACCAGGTGTTCGAGTCACTATCAGGAGCAGGAAACCCTGAATTGGGCAGTTCTCTCTGTTTCACTCTCCAGCCTTGGATGGGAATCTTGTGAAGAATTTCCAAATTTTGTGAATTAATTAAAATAGATTTAACTGTTGAGTTTCCTGTGTGTAATCCATTTGAAGAACATTTCCATCTCAAAAGACAAAGGAGGATGTTGGCTATCACATTCTCCATTCCCAGAAGGAATTCAGCAGTTACAATGTGTTCCATGCTTCAAATCAATAGCTCATAAATGGCTTACCACATTTTTGTAAAATGATTGCTTTTTTCTTTTTAAATGTTATTTTCTAGTCTTTCAGATTATACTTGCCAAGTTTCTCCTGGCTTGTGTGACTAGCTGCCTAAATATATCTCTTTATTTGAGCATGGATTTTTAATGCTGTAATTGTTGAGAAAAGATTTTGAATATTTTCTGTTGGAGTCAGTGGGCATGGCATATGCTCAGTATATGATGCTCCTGACAGTAATTATATCTAATGCAAAATTAGGCCATAATCCTTCAAAGATTTGGGCGCCTGAGAATGCTTGCACCATTGGTTGCTTTATTTACTATTCATCACTCATTGTTCTCCTACAGTATTTAAAAATTTCAAATCATCCAGTCAGGTATCAGAAAATATAATATGTGAAGAATCAGACACCACAAATAGTAAGTATCTAATAGTTGAAGTGAACAATTTGTAAACAACACATAACTTGAAAATTATATGTCCAGACTGTTTAGCAAATACTTAAATTTTTGTTCACTCACAGGAATCCTGAATGGTTTGCAGTTCATTCACCAACTGAAAAAAGCCCGTAGTTGTCGCACTTCTGCTCTAAAGAATACTATTTTACCGGCTTTTGTAGTAAATGTTTGTCCAGTAATGCTCCAATTGAAACCAATTGCAAAACTACTATTGATCTTAGTGGGATTAGGATCAGATTCCCAACACTGAGATAACATTTGAAGCTTGAATATCATAAGTTCACACATCCAGTCTCCTGGTGTGTTCAAATAAGCAGTTTGCTTCCTTCAGAGAAAAAAATGCATACAAGCAATTACTATACTCTGGTGCATGATGTGAAGCAGAGTGCAAAAGATAAATTGCAAGGCAGTGAAGTATTGTTTAGTTTCTATGGAATTATCTCTCTGTTCCATTTGCAGCCACTCAATTTTATTTAATTATTCCCTTATTCTTGTGATGTAACCATGAATTAAACTGTATTTATTCATAATTGCAAATAACTGTTAACAAACAAATTTGAAATTTCTTAGATCTTCTACACTAGTCTAGATGCATGGGTATAAGTTAGAGTTGTAGTTCCTCATTGACAGAAGGTGGAGACAGGACATTTGAGATATTTTTTGGGTGATGTCCACTATATGCAGAACCTGCTATAAATCCACTTTGTGGTTGAGCCAAGTCTTCCCCATCTTTATCCCTTTGGTACTGCTGTGGGATTCCTGTGGCAGACAGCCATGCTGGACTAATGGGGTCTGGTATATATGGCACTCTGGGTACAGCTGTCCACAGCAATGTGCTGCTGCTCTCAAAGCTGGAAGCAGTTTGCTGCCCCTTAGGTCTTCTATGTCACTCAGTCCAGCAGGGTGTCCTTCAGCTGGAAATGAAAGAGAAGGAACTAGTGAGCCCCTTGTATATATAATGGACTGGCCTAGAACATGTTGATTATGTCTCTCTCTCTCTCTCTCTCTCCTATAAAGAAGAGGAGAGGAACCTGTGCGTAAGGCAAAACCTGAAAGAGGAGCAAGTGCAAGTAAGACACTTCATCAGAATTTTGTAATTCCCTGTGGCTGTCTTCCAACTAAAAATTTGTCTTCAGTACCGACCCAAAGAAGTAAAGCTCGAGTACAGAGACAAACATGAGAAAGTACAAAGACCAAAGGGATGTCGGACAAATCAGATAATTACATTTGTCACTGGATACAAATAATCTTTTATGAGATTATCCTGAACATTGATTACAGTTGCAATCACTTTGTAAGAATCTCCAAAATGACTTGTCACTGGGGAATGAACCTGAAACCTTCAGCCTCAGAAATGTGATCTTTTCCTTTTATTTTGTCCAGGGATACATGGGCTGGTGTAACTTCAGGATGATTGTTTTAAAGAGAAGGTGGTGGTGTCCAGATTGCTGAGCCCTTGTCCCTGGTTATTTTACTGCTTCCAGTCTGGATCTTCAGCCATGATAGGGCCTGGGATTTTTCAGCATGAAAAGTTCAGGCCTATTTCTGAAAAAGCAAGCCTGTGAGGATGTGATGGGTGGCATAACCAAACAGTCTGTCTGCTGGCAGAGCAGAATTCTCTTCAAGCATCTGTCCTGGGATAGAAGACCTCAGAGGACTCGAAGGACAAATTGTGACCATTGTTTCATGCCTGCATATGAGAGGAAGGGGTTATAAAATGTCCCCTTCTCCCCTACATTTACTACCCATCCTGTGGGTAGCAGTGCATGGGGGAAAGAGCCAGCCACCTCTGTGGGGTTACTAGTTCCAACTTAGGAAGGTCAGCAAGCTAGGGAAGGAGCACATCAGCCAGCACAGATGAGCTGGCACACTAGGAAAGTGACTTGTGCAGATTATTTCCCTTCCAGAGCAGAAGTGGACTGAGGATCAGATTAAAAAACTGATTCCTGGTCAATTCCTGGGGCAGTGTGGGCCCTTGCTCAGCGTTTCTGAAAAAGCCCCTGTTTAACCTTAATAGGTAGAGGGAAAATTTCTTGATGCTTCTGTGACAATTTGAAGATGATTTTAGAGAATCTTTCTGTGTACAAAAACAACAAGGAGTCCTTGTGGCACCTTAGAGACTAACACATTTATTTGGACATAAGCTTTCATGGGCAGTATGTGAATTCTTGTTGATATTATGAAGTTATTATGAAATTGTTGTATCATGGGATTCTGTTATGTGAATATAAAATCCCCCATTTGCTGACGGGCTTAGCATATCTCTGCCAAACCAGGGACAGTAGTTAGATAGAAAAACCTTAAGTGGTTGCCTGTTCAGATGGAAACATCTTTTGATAATGTGTTGACTGAAACTTGGCGAGGCTAGTCCCTCTAACTTCCCTGCATGGAGAAAGAGTGGAAAATCTGCAGCAGAAGAACAAATAATCAAGGTATTTTTAGGGGATTATATAAACATCATGAGGGTGTTGCCATCCTTTTGAAGAAGGGAGTGGAGCGGTCCCTGCTCGAGTGGAAGTCCATCAGCAGCAGACTTATGAGAGCCAGACTGAAAGGGAAACAAAATACTATCACCCTGATTCAGTGCTATGGTCCGACAAATGACAGTGATGAAGAAGGAAAGGACAAATCTACCTTACACTACAGGTGGAGCTAGAGAGAGTACTATGCCACGACATAACTATCATCATGGGAGCCCTGAATACCAAGATCAGGAAGGACAACACAGATAACAGAGCAATGGGAAGACATGGGTGTGGCACCATGAATAAAAACGGAGAGAGGCTTGTTGATCTATGCAATACAAACGACCTAGTCATCGGTGGAACCCTATTTCAGTATTGTGAAATTCACAAGCAGGCATGGTGTTCTTGAAACGGCAGAGATAAGAACAAGATTGACCATATGATGACCAATGGCAAATGGCGACGCTCATTGACAGTTGTGAAAGTGAGAAGGGAAGCAGATGTTGGCAGCGATCACCGCCTTGTGACAGCCTCCATCAAGCTAAATCTGAGAAGTGTGGGTCCACCAAACAAGGGACATAAATGTTATGAAGTTACAAGCTAAAGTCCCCTGAAATACAGAAAGCCTTTGTTCTGCAGTTAAAGAACAGGTTTCAGGCACTTGCAGACCTTTAGGAAGAGGGGAATGCAGATCAACAAGAGGTGGGACAAAATAACAACAATCTATAAACAGAGCAATGAATCCTGTTTAGCAGAAGAAAAGAAAGGAGTAGATTATATCCAGCACATGGAACACCATAGAAACCAGGTGAGCCTTGAAGAAAAAAGTTTTAGACACAAAATCCCAGAAGCTAAGGGACAAATATTATGAGCAGAATAGCACGGCACACCAGGAGGTTAAACGCCTTTAGAGAGCAGACAAACAACACTATATTGATAATCTGGCAATACAAGCAGAGGATACAGCTGCCTGTGGTGAACAAGGAACCATCTACAAAATGACACGGCTTATCAGTGGCAAACGGCAGACACCAACAAACACACTCATCAGGGACAAGGCCACCTATTGGCAACAGAAAAAGAACAAGAAATGTGCTGGACAGAGCATTTCAAGGAATTGTTGAACAGGGAACCACCTAAAGAGGAAGCAAACATCCAGGCAGGGCCGACCTTTCCCATACGCAAAGTACGCAGCTGCGTAGGGCACCAGGAAATGTGGGGCACCGAATTTCCTGGTGCCTTGCGCAGCTGCGTGCTGCTCCAGCCCCTGCCCCGCCCCTTCCCTATGGCCCCCGCCCCCTGCTCTGCCCAGCCCTGCCCCTTCCCGCCCCTGAGGACTGCAGCAGAGATGGGCCTGCAGTCACCAGCGGCGGAAAGTGCAGCGGCCCGGCCCCAGCCGTGCTGACGTTGAGTGCGTATGGCCCCAGAATAGCTAGGGACGGCCCTGCATCAAGGAGGCAGAAGAAGATCTTGATATCAACACAGACATCTCAACAAAAGAAGAGATCATCCAAGCCATCAAATCCTTAAAAAATGGGAAAGCTCCTGGCAAGGAAAACTTGAATACATAATTGTTCAAGGTAAATCCTGAGTTAGTATCCTGGCCCCTCTGTTCACATCAATCTGGGAAAGAGAAAAAGTGCCAGATGAGTGGGCCAATGGAGTTATAAATGAAGATACCAAAGAAAGGAGCTCTCAGTGATTTTAATAACTGGTGTGGTATCACACTTTTATCTATGCAAAACAAGTTATTGTGTAAGATCATAATCCAGTGTATATCAAAGGCAGTTGATAGCGTTCTCAGAAAAGAGCAAGCCGGTTTTCAGAAAGGGCGTGGATGCACAGAGCAGATCTTCACTCTACAAAATATAATAGAACAATGCTTAGAATGGTAGTGGCAATTCAACATAAACTTAATAGATTTTGAGAAGGCTTTTGACAGCATTCACAGGAGCAGCCTATGGCGCATTTTGCGGGCATATGGAATCCCTCTCCATATAATCAACATCATCAAAAGCTTCTATTCCGACTTTACGGCAGTGTTGATCACAGTGAGCTCAGTTGTGAAGTCAAAACAGAAGTACATCAGGGGTGCGTCATGTCTGCAATCCTCTTCAACAGTGCCATCAACTGGGTAATGCAGCGTACAACAGAAGACATGCCAAGAGGCATTAAATGGACACCCTTCTCATACCTTGAAGACCTAGGCTTTGCAGATGATCTCGCTTGCCTATCACATATTCAGCACCATATACAAGAAAAAACAATCCAACTCAATACGTTCAGCCAGCAAATCGGACTAAAAATTAACTGCAATAAGACAGATATCATGATCCTTAATATTGCCTCACCATTATCACTATGGATATAGGATCATGTTCTCACCAGTGTAGAAACATTCACATACTTAGGCAGCACCTCTAGTCAGGATGGTGGAACAAGCCAGGACATCCGGAACAGAATCAATAAAGCTAGGAACACCATCAGGAGCTTAAATACAGTCTGGAAACCATGAAAACACAACACCAAAACCAAACTCAAGATTTATCATAGCTGTGTACTTTCAACACTACTTTATAGTGCAGAATGCTGGGGAATGTATGACATGTCCAAACTGTCTTCACTCCATACAACTAGCCTCAAAAACATTTTCCATATATTTTAGCCCAGAATAAGACCTATTCACACAGTGCAGCCAAGAAAATAAGAGCACAATCATTACCAGGAAGTGTTGGAGATGGACTGGCCATGTACTTTGAATGAAAACTGATTCCATCACCAGAATAGCAATAAAATGGATACCTGAAGGCAAATGAAAACGAGGCCATCTGAAAACAATGTGGCAAAGAGCTGTGAAAGCTGAACTGAAAGACCTGGGGCAGAGCTGGGGAACCATTGAAAGACTTGCTAGAACGCGATAGGAGTGGAAAAGCTTTGTCGCTGCCCTAAATGCCAGAAGCGTAATGAGTATAAACCTGGGGGACTTGCAAAGCAAGAAACAGGAAGCTTTTGGCAGGAGTGAACAGGAGACAGACAAGCTTTCATAATAAAGGTCTTTGGTTTAGCTGTGGGACCAACGAAGGTCAGAGAAGGATAGCTGACTTAGAGATGGGGAGAGGCTTCATGATTCTGAAGAGATGCCAGAAGCTGCAGGGAAGAATCCTGATACCCCAGAGCACTCTGCCTAAGCCCAAAGAGCTCTCGAGAGTGGTGAGGAACCGGAAGCAGGGAAACATGTATAATCATGGTTATCATTTTGTCTAGATCTGTGTATTTCTTGTGCTAAGTAAAGAATATTTGTGTTTAGAATTCTGTGCAAAGTCTGTGTCTGTTCTGGTTTCTCTGCCGCATGCTCATGAAGAGTTAAATTGTAGACCTAGAGCACCGACACATCTGGAATTCTGGGAGCAGGTGTGTTTAAGCTATGGGGAGAACCTGAGTTGTCAGTACTACCCCAGGGGCTCGGCAGTTGGACTGCAAGATCTCAGCTCTCAAAGGGGTGCTAAAAAGAGGATTTGCACCCCAAACATGTGCCTAAAGGCCCCAAGCCAGGGGCATTGCCTGGAAAGGAGGCTTAAAATACAAAGGGCCCAGTGAGGAGGAACCCAAAGATAACAGCCCTGGAGGGTGTCCAGCCAAAGGGGGAGCTCTACTAGGGCTGTGCACATGATAGTTTCAAATAATCTTTGTCAGAGAATGGCTTGTCAGAAATAGTTTTTCCTACAACCTGTGGATATTATGTCCTCCTACCTGCAGATGGAGGCAAGCAACCAAAATACTTGTCACTTCAGTCCTATATAAAGGGAGGAGCATATATGTAAACCTTTTCCTTTCGTGTCTCCAACAGCTATCTCCTAAACAAAAGGAATCACCTGAATTGGATTGCTTACACAGCATTTTTCATATAACATTTGAATGTCTCTGTTATAATCTTTTGTCACTCTTCCAAGCAGCAAACAAACTCTTCAATGAATACTTTTTTTATAGATCAAATAGAATCGTGAACAAACTTTTACTTCACCCCACTCCACTTTCTTTCCAATCCATTTTGGGTATTTTTCTTGGGGGAGACTAAAAGAAGGTATGTGAACACTGCTTCAGGAGTATAGAACGTAGAGAATTCAATAACAACTGAGAGTCATTTGACTTTCAACTGTAGTCAAGGAAGGGTGGAAATCTAGGTCAGTCATAACTTTCTTCTTGTGAAACAAAAGTGACCAACCACTTGATAGCAATCTTCCTTTTTTTGCCTTTACTTCAGAGACACATAAAGGGCAGTCACAGCGGGAAGCAACGCGGGCCGAGGGATGTGCTGTCCGCCGCTTCCCGCTGCCCCCATTGGCCTGGAGCAGCAGACCGTGGCCAGTGAGTGCCGTGATTGGCCGAACCTGCGGACGCGGCAGGTAAACAAACCAGCCCGGGCTGCCAGGGTGCTTACGCTGGCAAGCCGCGTGCCAAAGGTTGCCGATCCCTGTTATGCATCATAAAATGGTGTGAATAGGTTTTATTTTTAATTTTAACTCAAACTGCCTTTTTAGGTTTGTGGATAGATAAATACATTAAAATACAAACCTTTACTAAATAGTTAGAATTCTATTAAGCAAATCTTTGTTGTATATGCATGTGGGACAGAGAAATTCCATAAATACTTAGCAAATACTTTTTTGGTCTTCAGCCAAATATCTAGTATTATTCAGTGAATACGGAATATGAATACAAGCAATCAAAATACAATAATTTTGTTGTTAGATTTTATTGCCATGTTATAATGAATGCTATTGTGATTCAAAAGCCGCAAAGAGTCCTGTGGCACCTTATAGACTAACAGACGTATTGGAGCATGAGCTTTCGTGGGTGAATACCCACTTTGTCTGATGCATTTCACATCCGACAAAGTGGGTATTTGCTGCTTTTACAGATCCAGACTAACACGGCTACCTCTCTGATATTGTGATTCAAATAACTCATAGCATATCTGAAGCAACCACTATCATAATTATCAATAATCCCTTGTAGAGACATGTGTGATTTCATTAGCAATAAGTAATGAGGCAGGCAGGCAGAGTTGATGGAATGAGATCTTAAAGTATGCTAAGTAGGCAGAGGTACATTCTGAGGCTCTACAGTTTGACAGGGAGCAGCTTGACCTCTGATTGCATTTCTGAGCCTCTTGATGTCACACCAAACTTGGTCTTTCCTGAAATCAGAACCTTTTTCTTCTTTCATACTACATGTGCCAAGTCTAAGTATAATTTAAGCAAGTGACTGTACAGAGAGGCAGTATGGTCTGGAGATAAGACACAGAGATTTAGATTTTATACCTAGCTCTGACACTGAATTGTTATAAGCACTTGTCCAAGTTCCTTAGGGCCAGATTTTTAAAGGTACTTAGATGCCTACAGATGCAGATTGGTGTCTAACTGCCTTAAAAATCTGGCCCCTAGAGTCACATTTCAGAAGCTTTTGCATTTGTAGATCCTTATGTTGTTGCTTAGTTTGGGGCACAAGCAGGAGATGGCATGGTCAGTGCCAGCATGAGAGACTTATGAGGAAAATTTTGGCTACTGCAAAAAGTGTGGTGTTAATGATACTGTGCATCCGAAGAAGTGGGCTGTAGTCCACGAAAGCTTATGCTTTAATAAATTTGTTAGTCTCTAAGGTGCCACAAGTACTCCTGTTCTTTTTGCGGATACTGTGTGAGTTATCCTTCTGAGTCATCTGCTGAACTAGTGGTTCCAGGAGTCAGTGCGGTTTTGAAGGTGTTGCCTTTCAGATGAGACATAATGTGATTGTGATTTGTTGTTTTTGTTTGTTTGTTTGTTCACATGGGTTCTTTTGAACACTGTACTCATTTCTGATCCATGACATTCCCACTCCTGAAGATTTGTTCTGAGTTGAAATGAAACCAAAATCTCAAAATTAAACTCAGCCAGAACTACACTGTTTCATATCAAAATAATATGCAGCTTTGTATTTCAGGCATGGTCCACATAAACTCAAAACATTAATAATTTGAAGTGGTCTTTTTTTTTCTTGTTTGGTGAATTTGATCTGAATTTCAGTCTGGGAATAGAACCTGAAACTAGAATAGTTTGGGGTTTTGTTACCAACACTTCACATAGCCATAGACTTAACCACACGTGATTAAGATCTGATGGCAAAATTTGGGCTGGTAACCCTGGTTTCCTGGAAAAATTTTAAACTGGATAATAACCTTATATGTACGGCGGATCGCGGCCACTGGGAGTTGTGAGCGGCTGTGCCTGCGGACTGTCAATGTAAACACTGTCTTGGGGCCAGCCAGCAGATTACCCTGATGGGCTGCATGTGGCCCGTGGACTGCAGGTTACATACCACTGATCTAAGGCATGCACTCTCCTTTCTCCTAATTCTGAAAACCCCTCCTTTGGGGGCTGTTTGGATATCACTTATGAGAATTTGGGCATCAGCTCTGTGAATCTGGAGGGGTGGTGAAACAACCAATGAATAATTTTGGGAGCAAGTCAAGCTTTTGAGTTTACACAGAGCTCTTCATTTGGTCTGGGAAACTCATAGAGTTTGCACTCCCCCCAGATGGGTTCCTTCCACTTTAAGTAAATGTAGCAAGGCAAACTTGTATATGGCGAATTGATGTTATATTAGTCTAATACGTTTGAAAGTCTCTTCCTGTTGGATTGTTCTCCTTTGCCACGGCTATGATTTTATGATTGTTATTCTATAATTAAGCATATACATATTTACAGATGAGTAATATGAGTAATTAACAATATATTGATTACAAGAAATTGAGATTAATTATAGTATATAAAGGACTTCAAGATATTCTTGCCAGTGAAAATGGGAATGAATCCAACATCTGTTTTTCTTCCTGTAACTTACCTTGCATATTTTTCCACAATAAATACAGATTATAAATGCAGTTTCTTTTCAAGGTCAGTTACCTATTGCCATGCTTGTTGGGATGATGACACAGTTACAAAGGTGCCATTTAAAACTAGACTGGATTGGACAGATTACATTGGAATAGACTAAAAGGAACAATACTGCATTAACGGGAATGGCATATAGAGTTATAAATAGAATCATAAAATGATTAGGTCATCTAGTCTGTCCCCTTTTCTGATGCAGAATTGCTTTTTTTCCCAATAAGCTTCCTATTGCTTTTTCCAGGGCAATTTTAGTTAGCTTCAGTGTGGGGGCTTCTCCCACTCTCTCTGGAAAATTGTTCCACAGTGTTACAGATCTCAGTGTCAGGAGGCTTTCCTAATAATTAGCTTAATTTTTCTTAGCTTTCTTACTGCTGATTCTGCCATCTTGTTCCATGCTAAATAACTATTTCTTTCTTGATATCAGATATTTATAGTTTTGTCTTCTATGAGCCCTCATGTAGCCAGGCTACACGTTTCACATTTAAAAATCTTTCCCAACGAGTCACTTCTTCCAGATCCTTGATCTACTTGCTTCTGGACTCTCCGAGTTTGTCTTCAATTGTCTAGTAATAAGTTGGCTGCTACTGAATCTTATATTTCAGGTGCAGACTCACCAGAGTTGTATATTTGCACACTCACCTTGAATATTTTTTATGCAGTATAGCATTGCAAACTCATATTTAATTTCTTGTTCACTACCACCTCCAAGTCTCTTTGGGCATTACAGCTTTTCAGATTTATGATTTTCTAATTATATTTTTCCATATGCCATATTCCATAACTTGTACTTTGTGTTGGATCTTATTTTATCTGCCCATATTTTTGTTCTCTCTAGGTCCCTAAATATTATTTCAGTCTTGAAAATACAAATGCGTTTTCCTAATTTTTCCATCTGTTTATATATTCCCAAGTTTCATTAAAGTTGAATAAGAATTTTATACAGTTGTAAAATCACTGCTTTATTATCTGTTTAATTTCTTAAGGTACTTTCAAAATGTTGAAGGGTAACGAATGTTGATTATAAAGCCATTTTTTTTTAAAAAAAGTTTCTCTATGTAAACAGGCATTTCTGTAGGACATTCTAATTCAAAGTTATTTTGTGTATGGATCTACAGAAACAAGAGGACTCATACATACTACACTGTCTATGTCTGGAAATATGCTAAAACAAAGTGAAATCTTATTCTGCCAACATCATAGAAAGTAAATTATATTTTGCAACAATTACAGTTCAAAGGTTCTGTTGTAAATGGAGATATCCCATCTCCTAGAACTGGAAGGGACCTTGAAAGGTCATCAAGTCCAGCCCTCTGCCTTCACTAGCAGGACCAAGTACTGATTTTGCCCCAGATCCCCAAGTTGCCCCCTCAAGGATTAAGCTCACAACCCTGGGTTTAGCAGGCCAGTTCTCAAACCACTGAGCTATCCCTCCCCCCAAATGCTTGTCATTTATTCTTTATCACCAAACAAATACTTCTAAATATTATCTCAAACTAGGTTCTAAGGTAGAATATTTTTGCAGGGACACTTACTTGAGTTATTTGTATTAGATTCATTTTCTAGCAAGGGTTATGGGCCATCTTTATAACTTGAATTTGAATAAACTGACATTTATTCCTTACAAGATAAAGAGAGGGCTTCATTTTGATCTCCCTCATATATACATCAAGAGTACCTCCATTGAAGTCTTTGAGCCAGTTTGGGCCAGAAGCTGTTTTTAAAACTGCTTTGTGTTGATGGAATGGTGAAATGTATCTAAAGCATTTTGATGGTCCAGTTGAAATACACTGGAGCAGAAAATGTTGTGAAGTCAGAATCAAGCCCAGAATATTTGCATTAGATCTTTTAGTACAACACTGGCAAAATTATCATGAGTATCTCAGTAGCCCTAAAGTAATTTATGTGTTGTACTATCAGTACATCAGTTTGATATGTTACATATTGGCTTGCTCCTACAAGATTCTGGGCATCTTCAACTTTCATTAAAATTGTTGAGAGCTGACGGTGCTCAGTGCCTTCCAGAGTTGGATGTGGCAGTAAAAAAATTGATCAAATGAGTTAGCATTAGTTTAGGTGCAGTTACCATATTTGATATTCCCCAGGGTACAATCTAGGCTGGGATGCCTCTTGCACTGCTTTGCTAGTGAACAACCACCTCTCCAGGTTCTGCTCACACACACAGCCTTCAGCATATAACTTCCTCCCAGCTACACAGTATTGAGAGCTACTAGCTAGCCACTCATAAATTACTTACAGGGCAACACCTGCATATCCTCAGTCCCATCCTTGTTCCCCAGAAAAGGGTGTCTTGTACTGCTAAGTATTGTCCTGGGACAGTGTAATCTCATAGTAAGTCCATCATTCCAACACTGGGTAATGATTATGCACCATCCTTATTTATCAAGTAGATGTTCCCCACACACTTTAATGCAAACTCATATTGGTTAAGATAAAACAGTAAGATAAGTTTATTAACTACAGAAAGAGAAATTTTAAGTGATTACAAGTATATATGCATATAAGTCAGGATAGGTTACAAAAGAAATAAAAAAGATAAAAATGTAAGCTAATTCCTAACTTTACCAAGCTAATAGGCTTAAATGCAAAAGGTATGTCTCACCGTCAGCTGCAATACTTTTCACAGACTGCGTTCCTTTCCAGCCTGGGACCACTTCCCCGTTTGTTCAGTTCTTTGAGAGTCGTTGTAGTCATGAGCTGAGAGATGGAAGGAGGAGAGGTGATGTGGAGGTCACTGTTGTGATGTTATTGACATGACCTGTGACCGTATAGATCATTGTTGCAACCAGGGTCCTATGGTTGCACCAGGTCTTGTACAGAGGAGGTCAAGTGGAATGTCTATGGAAAGGTTGTAGTTTGCTGGTTATGATTATGCTGTCTGTATGTGTGTATCATTTTTGCATTTCAAGTTATGAATATTGGCTATGTACTTGTATCTCAATGTGTTCGATTCTAAGTTGCCTCAGTGAAGCATTTGGTCAACTTACTGAGAATAGTCCTTTCTCAAGAAGTGCCCAATCAAGAAACACTTAACTGACAATGGACTTCGGGAGATGCCAATCCACATCTGAGCTTTCCTGGGAAGGTTCAAACAATGGTGTTGGCCTGCAAAAAACTGAATGATTCATGGACATGTGACTTGCCCAGGTAGCTACAAACTTCATCTTGTTGCTGTGACTTTGCACAGAAGAACAAAGGGGTTTCTGCCCACGAGAGAGAATATAAAAGGCCCTGGAAGCCTCTCCACTTTGTCTTCAGCTGGCTCAATAGATGGCCTCTCCACCCCAAAGAGATGCCTGAAAGAAACTGGAACAAAGGACAGTAACTACGGGGGTGTGAGTGATTGCTGGACCCACAATCATGTCTTACTAATTTATTAGAGTTCTTTGAAGGGGTCAACAAACATGTGGACAAAGGGGATCCAGTGGACATAGTGTACTTAGATTTCCAGAAAGCCTTTGACAAGGTCCCTCACCAAAGTCTCTTATGTAAATTAAGTTGTCATGGGATAAGAGAGAAGATCCTTTCATTGATTGAGAACTGGTTAAAAGACAGGGAACAAAGGATAGGAGTAAATGGTAAATTTTCAGAATGGAGAGGGGTAACTAGTGGTGTTCCCAAAGGATCAGTCCTAGGACCAATCCTGTTCAACTTATTCATAAATGATCTGGAGAAACGGGTAAACAGTGAGGTGGCAAAGTTTGCAGACGATACTAAATCACTCAAGATAGTTAAGACGAAAGCAGACTGTGAAGAACTTCAAAAACATATCTGGGGGTGAGATTTCATCTGTAATCAGTTTCTTAATCTATTAGGCTTAGACTTGCGTGTTTTGTTTTATTTTGCTTGGAAACTTACTTTGTTCTGTCTGTTATTATTTGGAACCACTTAAATCCTACTTTTATATTTAATAAAATCACTTTTGCTTATTAATTAACTCAGAGTAATTAATACCTGGGGGAGCGAACAGCCGTGCATATCTCTCTATCAGTGTTATAGAGAGCAGACAATTTATGAGTTTACCCTGTATAAGCTTTATACGGAGTAAAATGGATTTATTTGGGGTTTGGATCCCATTGGGAGCTGGGTGTCTGGGTGCTAGAGACAGGAGCACTTCTTAAGCTGTTTTCAATTAAGTCTGCAGCTTTGGTGTGCGTAGTTCAGACCCTGGGTCTGTGTTGGAGCAGACTGGCATATCTGATTCAACAAGGCAGGTTTCTGGAGGCTCAAACTGGCTCAGGGGTAGTCTCAGCACATTAGGTGGCAGTCCCAAGGAGGTCTCTGTGATTGAACCTGCCACAACTGTCTCTTATTTTTATACCCTCTTCCTTTCTTTGAGGATTGCCTACCTACTGGCATGTAGACAGACAGTCCCTTGTGGACATGAGATTCAAGATGAAATGTAAATTTCTTGTTTACACCTCTGTGTTGCTGAAGAATGGCTGCTTAAGTGATAGCCCACTTGACTTTGTTGATACCTATCTGGAGTTGCCAATGTGTCTTTGTCTCTGAAAACTGGTTTATGGGTGTTACCCAGACTTACAATATATTTCAGTAACAATCATACAGTAGAATCTCATAACTTCACATATAATGTTGATACACCCATTTCAATAGGATAATAATATGCAGCAGATTATGAGTTTTCAAATGATACCGCAGATGGATACTTTGTACAAAATATATTATAACAATATAAAAGTGGTGAACATGGAATACAGGGTATCATACCGTATTGTACAGTGCTTTGACACCACAGCAATAGCTGTCTTAGAAATACCCAACATAGATATGTAATTTATATCTGCTGGAAGTAACTCCTTATTGCTACAAAGGAGCAGAAGACGAGTAAAAATAATATTCACTTCCTGGTGTGCAAGTGTGATACTTTTTTGCAGTGTCTAGGGTGAATCACTACCACCTGATTACATCAGGAGGGAGCCTTGACTGTGCCCCTGATGAGAAACTCTCCTCATTCATCTGCTGTTGGCAACATAGGAACTCTGCTATGGGCTCCGTGAGGCCTGCTCTTTCCCTTTGCAGGCTAGCAATTTACACATCTCGCTTTGTTACGCTCGACTGCCCAGTCTCCTGTCTTCTGTACATCCACAGTGTACACCAATTCACAAGACAGCTTTTACTGGCTGAGTCACTCTCTGTGTTGGATAACCACTTGGGCCACCACTGCCCTTTTACAGTCACAAGCTATTGTCTCTTAGCCCTACTTACGAGAACTCTCCTGGTGTTCATGTGTCTTTGTAAATCTCCAGGCAGTACACATAGGCTGTGTCCACGGATGTTCATTGTTCTTATGTTGACTCTCAGGCTCCGCCTCCTCATGTGATAGGTTTATTCTCAACAGACTTGGAACATAATATGCTATAATTTACATAGCTCTAAAATAGTTTTCTGTACAAACATTTTGCAATAACCATGACAATCAGCTACTACTTAGCTTTCAGCAGAGACCACACATGACCTCGTTGATGAAATACTGAGAAGATGGTCTGACATAGGTGTAATATTATCTACTTGGGCATGTCTGTGTCACAGCAAGATTCTGACAAAAACTGTCATGGAGCATATGATTAGTAGAGTATTCCAAAGAGACAAAATGAAGAGGGAAGAGTGGCAATATTTCCACTAATAGTGGAAAACCTATAAAAGTCTCATTATATTAAAGTTCCATTGATCTTTTCAGTATAATAATAAATATACATATCTGGAAAAATTGATAAAAGATTGCAGTGCAGCAGGAAAAACAGGGTCCAGCTATGAATAGACTAATGATGTCTCTAATACGAGAATCAAAGAAAAAGGGCAGAAAACTGTAAAAGGAATGTTGTTGAAATTTTCATCTGGAGATAATTTTGAATATTCAAGAACAAGATTAAGATTTGCAAGATGATTGAAAACTTTGAAAGACGAATGAAATGAAGAATCAAAGACTGCATCAAGAAATTATAATATTTCACTGAAAACTTGCTTAAATGTGACTGGAATAAAGAAGCAAGCTCTGCAGACATGAAAGCTGATTAAGAGGTTCACAATCAGTGATTAGGCCTCCAAAATTACTTCTCTTAAAAGTTATTCATTCCTTTAGGTTTAAATACAAATAATCTGACAAATTTTATGCTGTTCCTCCCCCGAGTAACTGATGCTTCATTTTTCAAAAATGGAAACATGAGTGGTTTTTCATCCCACATCTAAACCTACATTATAATGTGAAAATTAAAGAATTTTCTAACATTTATAATCCATTAGGAAATCCTACTTCTGAGATGAAAATGAAGTTTTTCCAGCACCGCAGGCATTCAGGTCATTATGGAAATACTTGAATGTTCTACCAAGATCAAGACAATGGAAAACACTTCAGGAGCAAGTGGAGGTAGCCTGGATTCTTCTTGGGTTAGAAAATCTGTCAAAGGAATTCTATTCTAAATAGCCGACAGAGTACTTGGTCCTGCAGGAGTTCAAATGAAGGATATGAGAAAGCAGCACAGACCCACTGGTAGGGCTGCTGAGCAAATGCTCACTGGAAAGGTGAAGTGAGGATGAGGAGTGTGGGTGCTGCAGGCTTGGAGACATATGACAGCTCTGTGTCCAGAATATATCATGAGGCATTGAACATCTGGCTGAGAGAGTGTTTCATGGGAAGCTTTGGAAGAATTTCAATCAATGGCTGGCCCTATAACTGCTCCTATTCTCACTTCCTTCTATGTGCAGTTTTTAAGCTCGAGCAAGTGAGCTGTTTCTCCTGTTTGGCAATAGCAGTAAATGGCAATTCCAGAAATGGCTTTTGTGCATCTCATTTGCATTTGCTGGATGTTATTTACAAACTTATCCCCTGATTATGCTCTGACTGGCTATATGCAAACTCTCCTCCTGTGCAGACACAGAGGTTTGCTCCCAGCGTGCATAGGGTTTTTGGTTTTGAGACATGAAAATATGTGTATATAGTTGGCTGTTCACTCTGACGTGTACTATTTTATAACATGATTTCATAAGTATTAAAAAAGTGGGTTTTTAAAAATGTGTCGTCGTAAATGACAGATGCCCTACATGCTTTAGGACTTTGTTGTAGCTGTCTCAATCGGAGCTTTCTCTGTGTTACGGGGGTAGAATATTTGTTGCTGTGGCTTGAAGGAAAATCTTTTGGGGGAAAAATCTCCTTTTATCTTTTCAGGATATCCAGTCCCATTTTGCCCTTTTCATAAAGATATTTCAAAACCCAGTTGTTACTTATCCATGAAACAGTGCCTTTGGTATTCTCATATATAGTTCAAAGTGAGGCTCAAACACACATGCTGAGTATGCATTTGTGCTAAAAGATCTTTGCTCTCACAGGAAGCTGTATTATTACAACATATACCGAAAATTCCTGGATAAGGATCCAATCCTGTACCCCCTGAAGTCAATGGGAGTTAAATTTAGCTATTGGCTTCTGTATGAGTCGATTAGGGGTCTGAATGTGTTTTAATGGTAAAACACTTTGTTTAGGTTGGACTGGTGAATCTATTAAGGAAGACAATGAAGTCAAATTAGAATAATAGAAATCATAGATGGAAAAGCTCTATCACAAGGGTCGGCAACCTTTCAGAAGAGGTGTGCCGAGTCTTCATTTATTCACTCTAATTTAAGGTTTTGCGTGCCAGTCATACATTTTAACATTTTTAGAAGGTCTCTTTCTATAAGTTTATAATATATAACTAAACTATTGTTGTATGTAAAGTAAATAAGGTTTTTAAAATGTTTAAGAAGCTTCATTTAAAATTAAATTAAAATGCAGAGCCCCCTGGACCAGTGGCCAGGACCCAGGCAGTGTGCATGCCACTGAAAATCAGCTCACATGCCGCCTTTGGCACGCGTGCCATAGGTTGCCTACCCCTGCTCTATCAGGTTATGTACGCTTCCCTGCCAGAGCAAAATTTCTTCTTGTGTCACATTCACAAGTATCTTGGTCAGTCTACTTCTCAGTAAGGCTTAGTCTACACCACAAAGTTTTTACGGAATAGCTGTGCTGGCTAGGTGTGTGGGAAAATGTCATACTGCTGGCCAACATAGCTATGCCAGCAAAAACCCTGGTGTCAATGCAACTATACAGACATAAGAGTGCTTCTGTTGGCTTAGATCAGTGATCCCCAAACTGTGGGGCATGCTCCCATAAGTGGGCGTGGAGGAACTTTTTTGGGGGGGCGCACTGGGCCCTGGGCCAGCTCCCACGGAGGGTGAGGGGGGAGCACCACCCAGCCCTGCTTTGCCCCAAGCCCAACTCCAGCCACAGTTCCACTCTGCCCTCTGCTCCATCCCCAACCCAGTTCCAGCCACAGCTCTGCTCTGGTCCTTCTTCTGCCCCCAGCCCAGCTCAGGCTCCAGTCACAGCTCCATTCTGTGCTCCCTCCCCCACAGTCCAGCTCTGCCCTCATTTCCTCTCCAACCCTAGGCCAGCTCCACCTCTAGTCCCAGCTCCTCCCCCATTCCCAGTCTGTCCCCAGCTCTGCAGTCAGCCCAAACTCCTCTGCTGAATCAACTGTGTAGTAATCGAGTGGGGGCATGGACAGATTCCACTACTGGTAAGGACAGGAAAAGTTTGAGCACCACTGGCTTAGATAATAATGTTTGGGGAGGTGGTTTAGTTATACAGGCAGAACTCCTGTGGGCTTCTGCTGCATCTCCACTAGGAAGCTCTTTCAGTTGGTGTGATTGTAGTAGTATAGCTATTCTTTCAAAGACTCTGTAGTATAGACAAGCGCTGACTCTTACAACCAGGATTCTACCTTAGGACACTACTACATAGTTGAATCAAATTTATTGTTAAAAATGTTGCTAATGTTCAGTGTATATTTTCTTTTGCTCATGTTCATCACTTTTTCTTCACATATTTCTCATGTGACTACCATAAACACCTCCCTTGTTTTACTCTTAAAACCAATCAGATATTTGAAGTTTGTTAAATTACCTCAAGTTTTTTCACATAAGCTATGCATATTAGGTACATCATGTTTTTTGTTTTTTAAACCATTCTTTCCTGGTCACTCCTCTCAAATCCTTTCATTCTTTTTATTCTGTTCTCAATTCTCTCCAGTTTGTCAAAATCCTATATCAAGGCATTCAAAACTGTATACAATATTCCAAATATGGTGAAATAAAGACTATGGAATCTGGCCTCATCCAATATGCAAGCAAGGAGATTGCAGCTGAGAGACCTTCAGTGCAATGTGGTCTAGGGGATTGAGCACTGAACTGAGAGTTGGGAGATCTAAGTTCTACCACTGGCCTGGTGGGCTACTCTAGACAAGTCATTTCACCTCTCTGTGTTTCAGGTCAGAATAATCATAGTGACCTCCTTGTAAAGTGGTTTGAAATCTACCAATAAAAATATGCTATCTAAGAAATAGGTATTATTTTGAAAGTGCCCTGCTTCATTAATGACTATCAAATATGTTGCTTTATTATATTTTTTCTATTTGTGCTTGAATATGCAAGAAAATTATCATTCATACATGGAAAGTACACCTGACACTCCCCCGGTCTACAGCTCTGGTTGTTAAAAATTGAGTGTGATTTTTCAAAAGCATGCACCATAGCTCAGTCAAATTTAAAACCAATTTACCCTCAAAGGTTCTTCTCAGCAACAGTCAACTTTCCTTCTACAGCTGTTTCAAAAATAGTCAAGTGAGGGGTTTTTTTGGTACTTGGAAAAGCGTTCAGTTTATTTTTTCTCTCTCTCCGGCTCAAAAATGGTTAAGCAAGTTTATATGTGAATATTGGACTAAAGATTTCATTTTTACTTATGATATACAGACTAGATCTGCTTGGGAGGTAGCAAACCATGTCCCAAGTTAACCAGTTAGTTATAAGTGCAAAAATAAATGATTTGGGAGAAGTCTGTTTCTGTGATTATTCCCAGTCCAAATTAAACATGATCCAAAAGCCAGAACTGTTCACTATGCTCATTCTTCAGACCACAGCTCAAAAAGCAGAACTTACCTCTTAAGAAATATAATTTTAGGCAACAAATGGAGGGGGGAGCCATGAAAGTTTAGTTAAATGTAAATGTGTTAAATGATACATGAACTAGTCAGGTTTCCATGATTTATCAGTTTTAAACTTCGAATACTCTGGTTAGCTTGTATTTTTAAAACTAATGAGTTTATCACAGCCAGTGGGAAAAATGGTTAAAGTATATCAGCTGTAAATTGGTACAAAGCACTAAAAGGGACATTAGCCTCTAATCAGATTCTAACAGTTCATTAAACCTGCCTTTTCTGAATCGCTCTTTGTCTCTTTTTTTCACCCCCTTCTGCTTGTGCCTCCTGCACAAGAAAGTCTCTTCCTCTTTTCATTTGGATCAGACCTCCTTAGGGATATGAAGCAATATCAGCTCATCCTTCTTTGTCTACAAACTAAACAGCCTAAGGGATGCTTTATTATGCTATATTCCTGATCTTGCTGTAAAACTCAAAACTGTGCTTCTTATAAATCACGAAAGGGAAGGGACTTCCTAGCAAGTGGAATAAAAGCGTTACAGAGCTTGGAATGCCAAGCTGGCTGCCTTTGCTGCTCCACCCTAAACCACATCCAAACCACTGAAGTTAAGTGGCGCCCTAGAACATGAGATCCATTCCTGATAAGTAAACAATACACCACCCTTGCTGGGAAGAGGAATTTTAAGTCTGGAACAATTTCACTTAGTTATTTTGTTGGTATCGTAATCCCTTCTCCCCCAACCCCTGATAAAAATCAAGGTATCCAAAGATGATTAAAGAAATTACATTAAAGCATTATATTTTTAATTTTCTTGGTCTTCATTGTATCCAGCATTTTTAAGCTTGCCACATTATGGAGAGAGATCTTAGTAGGGAACAGGTGAAAAACTTAGCTTGCCTTTTAAATGTCAGTTATTTTGTCTGAAACTGTAATTTATTGTAGTATCTAAGATTATTATTAAAAGAATAGAGGAAGTTTTGTTCAGCTTGTTGACTTTGGTGCATATGGGAGTATTTTACGTGTAATCAATTTCAGTGTGTCTTCCCCATCCCCCAGTTCCTTCAAACTGCTACATAGAGCCCCGCTTAAGACAGTGGGACCCTAAATGGGCTAATTGGTCTGCCCCTGGCGAGTACCTTGAGAACTGACGTGTTCGTTTTCCTGTTTTCAGGCTTGTACACATTACCACTTATGTCGGTATAACTTATGTCATTGAGGAGTTTGAATAAGCCACCCTCCTGAGCAATGATGACATAAGTTATACTGACCTTAGCGCCAGTGTGGATAGCGCTATGTCAGAGAGAGAGCGTCTCACAATTACATAGCTGCTGCCTTTTGCGGGGGTGTCTTTATTATGCCAACAGGAGAGCTGTCCCGTCAGCATAGAGTGCTTCACTAGGCATGCTACAGTGCTTCTGGTGTAGACTAGCCCATAGTTTTCCCCCTTTACTGTGAGTTATTTATGCAGCAACAGGGGAGGTAGAAATGTTTTTAAGACCCAACTACTCATACTGTTGTGAAAACTGAGACTCTTGGGAAGGTGTAGTACTTAAAATACTTTTAAAGATGTTTTTCTGTTTTTTATTTTTTGCTTTTTTTATAATTGACCAAATTTCATGCTCATAGTGTTCCTTTATGTTCAGTTTCCCAGTCAGGTCCATTTCCCCACAAACTTCACAAAGGTAACCATGTAATTAAAGTTGCTGTGCTTTTCTGGAGTTGTCGACCCTCACCCCCAAGGGACACTATACTTGGGTTAGCAGCAATTTTCACACCTTTCAATTTGTAAAATAAAAAGAAATTGTATGAAGAAATATGGTAATGAACACATGCTTTCAAAATAAATAAATGCACTGGAGAGTATTATACTGATGGGCTGCCAGCGGAATACACATAAGGGAGACTTCCCATTAGATTTACGTTACTGAGGAGGAAGATTAGTGGTTACAGTAGGGGCTTGGATTCATGACCCAAGGATTTGGTTCCAAAGTCTGTCCCTGATTTGTTGTGTTACCTTGAGAAAGTCACTTTTCACCTCTGTGTGCCTTCGTTGTCCAATTTGTAAAATAGTTGTAGCAATATTATGTTTCTGTAGCTAAGATGGATTGTACCTAACCCTCAGTGATATAGAAGAAGATGGAGGAATTGTCTTCATCCACCCTGTTGTATTCATTGGTGCAGCTTTTTACTCACTGCTGTGGGGCTGTGCCTTAAAGGCACAGCGTAGTGCCTATTTGTAAAAGTAGTTGAGATACCCATTTGAAAGGTGCTAGAGAAGTGCAGAGTATTACTTGTGAAGCTTTGGCCCTGAATATGATCTCTAAGCTTTCACTTAACGTTGCTGTTCTGTCATTCCAAAGGACACCATTCTTTTCTTTTGTTACATTAAAAATAGCTTAGCATGAAAACAAGGCATTTGGGAATACAGTTACTCAGTTATTTGTGGACTCCCCCACCCCCCACCCATCAGATCTAGGGCTTGTCTACACATGAAGTTATTCTGAAATAGCTATTCAGAAATTGCTCTTCCTGAATAACTCCATGTGTGGACACAAGGCTGCCAATTCTAACTCTGAAGTTTTCAATATTACAAAGAGGAAGTATGTGTGTGTGTGTGTGTGTTTGTGTTAATATATATATATATATTAGTAGTAGTAGTAGTATTAATTATTTGAGTTACCATAGGGCCTAGGACAGGGGTTCCCAAACTTGGTTCGCAGCTTGTTCAGGATAAGCCCCTGGCGGGCCACGAGACACTTCATTTACCTGAGCGTCCACAGGTACGGCCGCTCGCAGCTCCCATTGGCCAGGAATAGCGAACTGCGGCCACTAGTTAATGACCAAGGCCCCATTATGCTTGGTGCAGTATAAACACAGAACAAAAAGAGGGACCTTGCAATCTATAAGACAAGAGACAACAGATGGGGAAAGACAGATGGGTGGGGAGTACAAGGAAACAATGAGACAATGTTGGTTAGTATGATAGTCTCAGCCCAACAGTCTTACTATTATCAAGTTTTTTGTAGGCATCATAGCAAGAGAGAGTTTTGAGGAGGGTTTTGAAGATGGATAATGAGTTAGTTTTGCAGATATTTATGGGAAGCTCCTCGCAAGCCTGTGGGGCAGCATGGGAGAAAGCACAAAGGTGCTTGTTTGAAAATGTAACAAGTGGGTGATAGAGGCTGGCATCAGTGGTGGATTAGAGGTGACTATTGATAGCTTAGCAGTGAATGAGAGATGATACATATGTATCTTTCTGCTTCAAATAAAGAAATCAGAAAATTATTACCTGCTGTACCACAGAGATTTAGAGTAGCAGCCGTGTTAGTCTGTATCCGCAAAAAGAAGAACAGGAATACTTGTGGCACCTTAGAGACTAACAAATTTATTAGAGCACAAGCTTTCGTGGACTACAGCCCACTGCATCAGAAGAAGTGGGCTGTAGTCCACGAAAGCTTATGCTCTAATAAATTTGTTAGTCTCTAAGGTGCCACAAGTAGTCCTGTTCTTCTTTTCACAGAGATTTAGTTTCCATACATATAAGCAATTGATAGGATAGTTGACAGTATTTTTAATATAAGTAACAAGTTGATGGTAACTATGTACCAAACAACATTAATTCCCAAACTTTTGTGAGTGTTCATGTTAGGGATTTAGCAAATTGATGGTCCAACATTCTCATTTTAATTAGCAAAAATCAGCAAACTGGTACTGCATCTGCAGCATTGTAGGTGAACTGAGCCAAACATGTTTTTTCCTTTTAAGTTGACTCTTGCTTCTCTTTTTTCCCCCTTACTTAGGACATCAACGCCTTTGAGAACAGAATGTTAATGCTTGATGGGATGCCGGCAGTCAGAGTTAAAACAGAACTGTTGGAATCTGAACAAGGAGTAAGTAGAGGTTTCCAGACAAATCCCCCCTTTCCTCTTCAGTGTCTTGGTAATCATTTCCAGACTTTCCAGTGGACAGCTTCTCCCCAGCATGGTGTGCTCTTCTCTCTGTTGTCTTCCTGAGGCTAGTTCTCTGGGAAATGCATCTGCCAACTGCCAATCTGATCCATTGGGAGTGGAGAGCAATCTGTACTCTAAGAAGATATACTGAAAGTTTCTGGAACTGTGTGGATCCTTACTTGGGTTTAGCTTGGCAAAAGTTTTGAAAGTGCTGCCAAAAAAATAATAAATAAAAATTGTGTGGTGAGTACAATAGGCCACTTTCTGCTCTCTGTTATTATTAACATTATGTTGTACATTGTAGTATATTTTGGGGACCTTGCCGTAGCAGCTGTCCCATCACTTTTTCCTCTGCCCATCTGGCAAACTCCATGCTTTTCATGCAAAACTGCTTCCTTATTCTGGTGGAACACAGCTGCTTTGAGAGATTATGATCATGGAGGAGGCGGTGATCTCTCAGGTAGTTAAATCTGACCTCACAGAAGACTTTAATATTGGGACAGAGACTTTGAACTGGATTGTGTATTCAGTGGAGAGCAAGTGTTGAATGCTAGGGTGTTACAATCACAGCAGCCAATGTTTCTAAGAAGAAGGGCTACTGCATTTTGTACAGTTGGAGCTTTTTCAGTGTGAGTTGCTTCACTCTTGGATATGAGTTGCAGAGTTAAGCCTGGAAATGAGGAATGTGTGGATGATCATGGAGACACTGATGATGGTGATAGGATACTGTCTTATTATGGCAGTCCCTATATGGGTATCCAGTAGCATTGAGGAGTGCAAAAGGATTCAGATATTGCAGACCAATGTAACCTTCTGCAGATGGATGCCCTCATTAGGCAGCAGATATAACAGAAGGGGTAATTTCGTTGATTTAGAGATGACTGTTAGCTACTAGCACTTCAGCCTGTGTTTTTCCAGTTCCTCTCCCGATGGCTTCATTTAGATTTTGAACAATATGGGGGAAAGGATTGAGCCTTATGGGACTCACTTTGAAGGATTTGGAAGTGGAAGAACAGTTGCCTAAAATGTCCTCCCAGCTTCATTCTGAGAGGAAAGACACCATTTAAGGGAATTCATCCATGCAGCTTCTTAAAGGTTATACAGGAGCACTCTCAACACACCTAGGGAGATGGCATAATGCAATACAGTATGGAGGGTCAGAAGGCAACAAAACTAGGCCCTTTTTATAAACCATGTGCTGAAAAGACTGGTTCATTAGTGGCAATCTTTCTAATAACTTCTGTGAGGGCTGGCATGAAACCCATGTATACCATGAACCTTTCTTAATACTGACTAGAAAGCAAGTATAGTAAAATGTGTTTTGATAGAGAAAAGCAAATAGTTATGCTAAGTATTGCATGTCCCCTTAATAAAAAAGGTTCCATGCTTCAGTAAAGTGTGACTTGATACCAGGAGACCTACTTGGGTCTAGAAACTAGAAGGAAATTAACAATTTATTCGATTTCCTAATTTCCTTGGGTCTTTTATAAATAAAATTTTATGGACTTTTGTATGTTCAGAAAATGACGTCATTGCTCTTTTTCCAGTGATTAAGGCTTTGGACAAAGACCACAATTTAGTTTGGAAGTTTATGTGCTTCACTGCTAATTTGGGCAGGAAAGTAGTGTCTAGTCAGAAGAATAAATCACCTTTATGAATCTTTAAGGGGCAATCAACAGATAGGCCATGAAAGTGATGATTTAGGCTGTATAGTAGGAAAATGATACTGAGTGGAAACTGTTACACAGTGAAATAATTTTAATTAATTAATTTCCATTGTGATAGTGTCCAGAGGCCCCAGTCAGGATCAGGGCTCCATTGTGTTAGTTGCGGTAGAAACACATAGAAAGACGTGGTCTATACTCCAAAGAGGTTACCATCTAAGTCACCTAAAAGAACGGCGGAAACTCCATCACTCAGTTTGTTTAAGACTATATTAGACTAGACATGCCACTGAAAACTGTACCAATAAAAAACAATCCTGCATTGTTGGTGAGATGAAATAATGAAAGGAAGTGTATTACTAGAATTAACTGAAATTAAAATTGGAGGGAAAAGAGGTGGTACAAGTATGAACTATGGATGAATAGAAGTTGAAGAAATGGGAGGATTTGAAGAAGGCAAAGCTGGGGGGAAGAGGAGGGCTTTAAATGTAAACTGCAACAGAGTCACTAGAGTTTTCTGATCTGCTTTGGGTTTTGAAGGTTAGGTTCCAGACTTAGTCAGAAGATTGTTTAAAAAAAAAAAATTGTGCATTACTGCATGAATCAGATAATGGTGTCGGATTACTGGTTAGCATAAAAAGCTGTAATCCTATTTGTTGAAGATTTCGCTTGCCATAGACTTGCACAACACAAATCTGAAAATTTGTCCCCCAGTATACCCAGCTGCAATGATAATACAGATTACCTGAGTACATAAGACTCTCAAAACTAGCATGGAAAATACTATTATTTTGATGATGTATTAATTTATGTGCCTTCTGATAGTTGTGTGTTGGAAAATGTATCATATTTGAGTCAATCAAGATGCATACAATTTTAGTTGTCACTCCTATCTTGACTTCAATTTCACTTTTGGAAGTAGATTTTTGCGGGGGGCTTGTCTTCATTGCAGTGTTAACTCGAGTTATTTACATGCAAATTAATTCCTCTTGAGTTACCATAATTCGCATGAGAGTGGTCACACTGCAAAACAACACTCAAACTGCACAGAGTGATTGTATTAGCCTTACAGAGTTGCATATCCCCACTATATTACTAGCTCTAGCAACACTTGAAGTCAGCCTATCCCAGCCCTCCCCAACAGGCCAGCTAACTTGAGTTTAAAGCACTATCTAACTTGAGTTAAATGTGTGGATGGGAGTTAGGTTAAGGACAACAATTCAGTTATATCTCAAGCTAACACTGCAGTGAAGACAAGACCTGGGAGATGGAGATCACTAGACTAGGGTTACCATATTTCCACAAGCAAAAAAGAGGACACTGGGGGAGGAGGAGCCCCGCTCTAGCCCCGCCCCTGCCCTGCCCCATCCACTCCCTTCCACTTCCCACCCCCTGATTGCCCCCCTCAGAACCCCCAAGCCCCCCCCGCTCCTCATCCCCTGACTGCCCCTCCTGGGACCCCTGCCACTAACTGCCCCCTAAGACCCTACCCCCTATCTAAGCCGCCCTGCTTCTTGTCCCCTGACTGCCCCCTCCTGAGAACCCCCCACCCTCACTGCCCCCCTACAACCCTACCTGTCCCCTGACTGCCCCAACCCTTATCCACACCCCCACCCCATATTCACACCTCCGCTCACAGACAGACCCCCTGGGACTCCCGTGCCCTATCCAACTGCTCCCCACCCCCTGACAGGACCCCCAGAATTCCTGACCCATCCAACCCCCTCTGCTCCCTGCCTGCCTCGACCCCTCTCCACACCCCTGCCCCCCTGACAGCCCCCCCAGAACCCCAGACCCATCTAACCCCCCCGCTCCCTGTCCCTGACTATCCCAACCCCTCTCCACACCCCTGCCCCCCTGACAGCCCTCCCCCCTGAACTCCTGACCCATCCAAGCCTCCCTCCCTGTCCCCTGACCAGGGTCAGCTTTAAAGAGCTCAGGAATCGGGCAGCACTCCGGCCGGAGCTCCGCCCGGGGTTGCGGGGCTTGGGGCCGGGCCGGAGGTGCTTGGCCAGAACCGGGGCCAGTGCTGCTGGGGCCCGAGCTGGGCTGGGGGTACTTGGCCGGCGCCGGGCTGGTGTGCTTGGCCAGGACTGGGGCCGCCGCCCTGGGGCTGGAGCCGGGCCAGAGCCGCTGGGGCCGCCAGGCGCCGCTTGGCCCGGACCCGAGGAAGCCACTCGGCCAGGGCCGTGCCTCCCCGGAGCTCTCCTCCTCGCGCCCCCCCACCCCAGCTTACCTGCTGCTGCCTCTCACCTGCCCCTGCTTCTTTTCAGACTTCCTGCGAAGATCTGATTCGCGGGAAGCAGGGGAGGGGGAGGGGGAGGAGCAGGTGGGCGGAGCGTTCAGGGCAGGGGAGGAGGGGGAAGACAGCTGTGGGGCCGGACAGCGTGGTAAGGCTGCAGGGGATGGGGGGAGACGGGAAGGGGCTTTGGCTGCCTAGCGGTTCTTGGCCGCCGCTTTTCTGTCTATAAATAGCCGACCGGGGGGAAATCCCGAACATTTTTAGATTTTTAAAAATCCCCCCCGGATGGCTATTTATAGACCAAAAAGCTGGACATTTCCGGGGAAATACGGACATATGGTAGCCCTACACCAGATGAATATGGAATAGAGGAGTTTGCAAGGGGAATGGATTTTCTATTTGCTTTGAAAAATGTTAAGCAGTTGCACTGTGAAAAGCTTTACTGATTTATTCTAAATTTATAATTTTTGGAAAGCATCAGCATTAGCGAGAGTGGATGCTTATTTTTCTAGTGAAATGCTGTCCTTAATTTTGCATGGGAGATTTAGTGCAGATTATTGTATGAGGTCTCAAAAAGACACAGTGCTGCTTTAATGACTTTATCATAAGTGAAGAGACGGCATTACATAAAAGCTACTGCATTGCCCTTTAACAAAGATTCATTATTACCTCTCCTACTGTGGAACAAGAGCTAGTATTACTAATAACTTGGTAAAATTACCTTAGAAATCTAAATGTGCTTATCATTTAATATTCTCTGGTGTCCTACTGTTTGAAATCTTTTGATCTTCAGTAAAATCTTTGTCTAGCAGTACCCAGCTTCAGAGAGAAACATGTAAGAAGCAACCCAGCTTCTTTACAGGAGAAAATGAGGCATTTCAGCAGGAAAAATGTTCACGTTCAGGCTGTACCAAGAAATAGTTTGAAAAAAAATACTGTGCACTAAAGAGACATGCAAAAGTTAGAGACATTTCAGTGACAGAGTTTTGCCAATGAATTAATTAACAGAAGTAATGTTAAAAATGGGCTAAAATGTAATGTGCTAAGTGGCTTGAATATGAAGTATAAAAGGCCTATACAAATTGCAGTTTATAAGGCTCAGATCCTGAAAACATTTAAGAACATGCATAACTATACTAATATAAGTTAAGTTATACATTTGCATAAGTGTTTGCAGGCCCTAATTTTGCTAAAAGGATTTAATTTTTTTGCATTTGTAGATGCAAAATTGAAACATATGCATCCCAAATTAGATGATGCTTGAAAGCTATGTAACATTATCTAATAGATCTGAATCACTTTGGTAATATGTATCACATGTACCCATATGGCAGCTGTTTTATATGGATATATTTGAAAACCCAAAGCAAAATATTGGGGGTAATATATATTATTCGTCCTTTCTTACTGGAGTAGGTATAAAGAAGGACCATATCAGTGTTTTTTAGAGAGACAGAATAAAGTACTCTCAATTTTCAACAACTTTCAAATCTTTTAATCTCCTCCATTCTCACCACTTTACTCTCTTTCCTCAAATCTCTCCTCAAAGATCATTTCTGTCATCCTCAATTCACCCCATAGTTTCTGCTTCATCCATTTCTATTCCCATTGCTGACCGTGACTGGATGTTGAAAAGAATGACTACAATGACAAAACCCACTAAAAGGCTAATATTGCTCTCCCAAGTCTATTTCCCCTCCTGCCATATGATCTTCTCATCTTATATATCTGTAAAATATCATGCACACCTATGAGGCTATATACATAATAACAAATGTGACAATTCTAGGGCAGCCAGGGTAATTGCAACAGTTGCCTCACCATGGCAGAAGTGCTATATAGTTCTGGAGGCATGGCCTTTGTGATGACAATAATGCTTTAAACAAAACAGTCCCTTTTAAATTCATAGATCTCTAAAATTGTATTGAATCATAGTTCAGGATAGTCTTGATAGCAATGACTGCTGCTAGGTTACTTTGGGAATCACACAGGCTGCAATCTAGCCTTCTAATATGATTCAGAGTTTCCAAGGCCAGAAGGGACCACTGTGATAATCTAGTCTGTCCTTCTGTATACCATGGGCTGTAGAAGTTCCTCTCAAAAATTCCTAGAGCAGATCTTTTAGGAAAACATCAAATCTTGATTTAAAAATGGTCAGTGATTGAAAATGCACCATAACCCTTGCCCTTGTTTAGAAAGAAAGAAAGAAAGAAAGAAAGAAAGAAAGGGATCCATCTATCCATAAACCTCCCCCCCATCACCACCACCAGCCTGGTATTCCATCTTATTTCCAAAATTTTAAAGTTGATAGCATGTATATGTGTAGATAGCAGCACCTGCTTGTTATTCTAATGGTGGAGTAGCATGTGGGGTCTTTTCCTTTGCTGCATATCTGATTTTTGGGACCAAAACCATGTAAGCTATATACATAACTTAATATTGAAAGTGAGGGAAAATAGGCTGAAATATTAATTATTGATGAAATAGCAGCCTGGTAGGTTCAAAGTGACTGAATACTGTGATATCCTGTTTGACTTTCCAATCAAATTTCCTTTTGTTGATTATATGGTAAAACTTTTTTGATAACATGTAACTGATTTTAGTGTAGTGTTTGTGAGTTCTCTGTGTTGGTAATAGAAAAAAAATACTGCTACTTTTTATTTATAATTTGTCACTCTTTCCTCCAGCCAGATAGTGATTGGTGTTCCTTTTTTATTCTTAAAATGATATAGCAGGTTTAGCATGGTGATATGGCTACTTCTCAAATAGGGACCCACCAACATATCCTGTATCCTCCCATCCTGCACAGAAAATTGCATATGTTTACTTTCTGTCATTTTCCTTCTGCCATACTTCCAGATATACCATTAAAATACTGGAAATATTATTGTGTATTATTAAAATATGGATGCTATTATGATTATGAGTCATTATTCATGTATACAGAACCATACATTTATATAGTCCTTCATAAACAGAGCAAATCCTGCTCTCAAAGGCCATTTAAGGTCCTGATCCTGAACACCCTTACTGTTGAGCATTTTTCTGATTCCAATGGGAGTCAGTCAGACTGTGGACCTGATCCAGGACAGCAGTCATGTTAAGGGTTTGCAGGTTCAGGCCCTAATATAGTCTATAAGAGTAATGTATTCAAGACTAATATAAAAGTGATGGCCTAAAGAGGCTGGATGTGTCCCCGCCTATGTCCAGATCCTGTTCATTTTGAAGCAAATGGGATTTTACATTCATTTCTCTGGGATCAGATGCAGGCCCCTAATATTCGAAAATACCCAGCCTTTTTACAACTTTTAATTATAAGAGTTTTGCTTTCCTAATTGTAGAATGGGTCTGTTTGAGCTATCTAATGACAATAATACCAAAGACTGTACAAGCACTTTGTCAAGTTAGCCAAGTTTATAGGTATAAAAAAAGCAGGTGGGATATTGTATTCTGTAAGATGCATCATGCTGTCCAGAATTTCAGCTAACAGTAGGACCTGGGATCCTCTGAAACGTAATTTACTGACTATTATCTGCCATTGCTCACCTTTCCAAGGTAGCTGAATGAGCTGTTGTGAAGCATTGCAGAGAACATGATCCCCAATCCTGTGACTGAGTTTGGTTCTGTTTTTATCTGGCTAAAGGTATGCTTAGCGGCCATTGTGATGGGTTTCTTCCAAATACCTGCACTATTATTCTTATTATTCTCATTCTTATTTTATTTATTTATTTATTTATTATTTTATTTTATTTACTGTGTGCACTAGGCATATATGGCACAATATAAAACACACCAAAAGGCAAGGTCCCATCCCCAAGCAGCTCACAGTCTAACTTAGACTAGTGTGACAGGTAAAAGTGACCAGTACAAATGTAAGAAAGCAAAATGGCATCAACGGAGAGGGGTTCAGTGCAGGAAGAGTTAGCATAAGTAATTGGCTTTATGGATAGATTTGAAGGAGAAGAGAGATAATGTTTGATACATGGGAGCTGGGGGGCTGTTCCATGTGTTCAGGATGCCTTAATACAGCTGCTCAGTTGATTTCCAGTTAGTGTCACGATATTGTCATAAAATGACTGTGGCATTCTCATCTACTAGAACTAATTTTGACTGTCTGGGCAGAAAAACCCCCAAACCAAAACATTTCCTCCTAAAATAAAAAAAAAATGTTGATTTTGGAAATGTCCGTGCAGTCCCTCATGGGAATTACAGTTCAAGTGAGTTGCATCTCAGTTCTCTATGGGCCTGGATCCCTGACCAGATGATGCACCACAGTCTCCCCTCTTGCTGAGCTGCCAGATTGCATCCTGGGAGATGTAGTGTGGCTGGGGCACAGGCCATAGAAGAGAATAGGTGCATAAGGCACATGAACAACAGCTCCCATAGGGCACTGTGACAGCATTTCTGAATCAGTTTTTTGCTGAAAACTTCTGGGTTTCTGAGTGTCTGTTTTTTGTATAAAATGTAAAAAAAAATTTCTGTGGAAAAGCAGATACCTCCCCAAAAAATTGTTTAATTTGATGACTTTTCTGTCAAAACAGTTCAAATGGAAAATTTTCAATCAGCCCTGACATCTACCTGTTTCTGAACTTTGATATCTGTCTGATGTGAGCTTGTAAATACGTTAATGAATGTAATACATTCACTAAGCCATTTGAACTTACTACACCTCTACCCCGATAAAACGCTGTCCTTGGGAGCCAAAAAATCTTACTGCATTATAGATGAAACCGCGTTATATCGAACTTGCTTTGATCCGCCGGAGTGAGCAGCCCCGGCTCCCTGGAGCGCTGCTTTACTGCGTTATATCCCAATTCGTATTAAATCGGGTCACGTTATATTGGGGTAGAGGTGTGTATAGCAATATAATCTGTTACAGTTTCACTTTCAGTGTAAACACAGGCATGATATAATATAATATAATGCAGTTCCCAATTTTTGATGCCAATAATTTCTTTACATATTGGAATTAAAAATTGGGTACCCATCCTAGTTGCGTGTACTATGCTTCAGTTGACATTCCAACTTTAGGTCAGTGTACAGCAAGGTGAAATAAAATAAAATTGATTCAAACTGAGTGCATCTCCTATAGAATAAGTATCTGTATGCCCCAAACAGAATTAACTGGTCCAATATAGAGGTCAACAATCAAGCACACCTGATTGGGGTGGAACTGATCTCTCACACTTCCTTGAGGTCTCTCTGTCAAGTTGGATCAAGTTTATAGGAGGCAGTGTGAGGAAGCTTGAGGCTTGCACAGCTACTGCCCATGCTGTATGTGTTCTGTGGATAAACTGAAAGCTTTCATTTTCCATGGCTGCTGTTATGGCCCATTTCTTGAGTACTAACCTTATGTTATTTGATTGTGTATAAGCGGGCTGGGGGGACTGAGGAAAAGTTGATTAATACCTAAGAAAATTGGGGATACAAGCAGAGCCAGGAAAAGGGGAAACCGGGAGAAGCAGATTAGATGCACAGTTAAGTGAAATTGTCAGATTTACGTGCTTCAGGGTGGTCACTGTATTACGAGTTAGATAGAAGTCTGTATTTTGAGCAGGAAAACATGGCAATGCAGTTAGAACATTGAATAGTGAATCAAAACACTGGGGTTCTTTTCCTATGCTTGCCACTGACTTACTGTGTGCATGTGGTCAAACAAACAAACTCTGTGTCTGTTTCCCCTTTTGTAAACTGGCGATATTAAACTTACCTGCTTTTGTAAAGCACTTTGAGATCTTCAGAAGCAAAGTGTTCTACAAGTATAAATTGTTTTATTATATACAATGCAGCTTAACAGAAATAAAACAAATATTAAGCAATACAATATAGTAATTTATAGCACTACAGTGTGTCTCAGCAATGTGATATAAACTCCACTGTCTTGCAGTATTGCTAAAATTATTTTAATCTTGTTTGTTTATGATGGGAAAGGGATCATTTTTATTTTTCTCTTATTTATTGCTGTTCTTTAATTCTCTTTTCCCTATCTGAGGTGGTTTTATAAATAGTATTTTTAATGAATATTTTACTTTCTATCCTGCTGGGAAGTACTGAAAGTTCTCTCTCTCTCTCTCTCTCTCTCTCTCTCTCTCTCTGTGTATGTGTGTGTGTTAGCATTATAAGCATTTTTCCTTCTCTCTCTCTCTCTCTCTCTGGAAATGAGTGCTTACGTACATTATTTTAAGGATTATGCTTTACTGGATTTTTTCCTTTATTTCATGCTGTGAGAATGAGAATTTAATGAACTATTATTTAAAGATGTCTGCTTTCACATTCATTCTTCTGTACATCTTGTTGTTTGGCTGAGATTTCATAGAAACTAGAGAAGTAAAAAGATCTTTGACTATCCCCCGCCCCTATTAGCATGCCATTCTTTAGAGTAGATTCAAGTCCACCTATAACAAACCTTGCCATTTTTGAACACATGAGTTTGTTAGTTTCCCCCTTCCTCTAGTGGTCATCATCATTGGTCAACTTCATCATTACAGAAAGCATTTTACTCTTACATGAATCCAAGCCCCTCATCTCTATACCACTCACATTCACTGGCTGGTCTCTAGCGTCGATCTCCTAATTTCTCTGTTCACAATAAACTAAGACTGTCTACACTGACCTCAGCTTCAGTCTTCGTACTTGATTTTATCTACTGAATATAAATGGAACTCTTGTCATTGTTCTAGACTGCAATGACTGGGAATTCCATATCATTTTTCCAAATTTGTCCTCTCTCCCAAAAGATAGCATACTATCGAGTGTTCTTTGGATTATGGATGGGCTGGATATTTTTCACTTCAAAGTCACCATTTGAGATCACTTGCCTCTTCCTCTCTGGAGAGTTTATTGCATTGCATTGCTTTTGATAGTTGATTTGGTTGCTGTCTGCCCTGTGCTTTGTCACAGTGTCATAACACTCTGGCTTGATAATGCCAGGATATCTATTGTTAGTGTAGGTTGAATGGCTCCACATGTTTCCCTTGTGCCTTTCCTTTAGGTTATCTGATATTATTTTGTTGTTCTTGTACTGAAAAGCAATGCCTGATCATTTAGATGTGCACTGATAAGAGTTTAATATGAACATTGCCTCTATTTAGTACTGTAGAGCAGAGAATTCTGTTGTAATTTTTTTTTCTTCTGAGTGGGGAGAGGACTGGGAATCTACACTGCCAGCCTTGTTCATATGATCATGGAATGTTATATGATTGTATTATGGAGCATGAATCTTCGGACATTTTACTTAAAATACCTGTATTATAAAGTTAATTATAATGATATGTTCTTAGATTTTTGCCCAGGACAGAACTGGTCTGAATGCATGATGTATATGATGTATATGATTGAGAAAACAACCTCTTTAAACACAACAGAGTAATGTATGAGTTCCGCTGTGGAAAGCACTTGCAATTATGTTAATATAGTGTCTTGATCCTTAACCAAATGTCAAGAGGTGGAAGAGGAACCCAGTTAGGAACCCCTAACACAGTCCAGGGAACCTAGAAACTGCAGTGATGCGGGTGGGGGGCGGGGGGAGACACTGTAGGAATGGGTACAATGAATTGTACAAATAATTTGCAATATTAGCAGTTTTCCACATTACCGTTTTATGTTTAATTTCATGTAAATAATGATAAAAAGGTTTGTATAGGAATAGTTTTTGGATCATTTAAAAAGTTGCCAATACATAACTTAAAAGTATAGTGTTATGAAAAATTGCTTTAGCATTTGAAATATTTAGGGCCCTTTGTTTTCAGTTTTTATTTATTTAATTTTCCCCAGGAATTTATCAGTGTTTATTATCACCACAAAAAACATAGGTGAAAATCAGTGCAAAAAAACTATTAATATTTTTTCTGGGTAAATATTGGGGTTTATTTTGGTTGATGGAAAAACGAGGGGAAAGGTATTCAGTAGATTAATGCTTTGAATTCCGTTCGTCAGTGTGGTTTGCTGCAGAACTAAAACAGAACTCAAAACACCTCTGAGTTTAAGAAAACAATATATCTCTAATCCTCAAATAAAACTTTTCATTTGAATAAACAGTTTACTGTTGGAGACTTAGAACTATTAGGCTATAAATATTTACATTTTAATAATTGGGCTATGGGTTATATCTGAATTCGTGTTATATCGGTTTGCGTTATATCAGGGTAGAGATGTATTTCCTTGTGTTCTGAAATGTATTCTGATACAGTTTTTTGTTTTCTTCCCTAGTGTGTCAGATCTTTAAATCACTATCTGCTAACAGCTTGAAAAGAGTATGTAATGAGTGTGAGATTCATCAGCATATTCAGCTGCGTACGCACTTCAGAACTTGCTTATTATGTGCATTTTCTAGACTAATACATAGCCTTACTTCAACAGGCAGCTTTGCATATACACACAGACTAATGTATTATCATAATACATATATCTCATGCAATGTATTGTATTTTCCTAATAAAACAAGTTATTTTTTATATATTTGAATGATACAAAAGTAAGGTGAAAATCAGGAAAAAAAAAAGATGATCAATAATTTTGTAAAACCCGGGAATTTTCCTTAAAAATCTATGTAATCAGCAGGTTAATAATAAAGTATGTAATATGACATCAAAATTTCTACTGACACTTGTGGCAGGAAACCCCAAAAGTAATAGTTAGAGAGATACTAAGATCCAAAAATATATTATTGATGGATTGCTGTAGAATTTTACTTTAAGTGAAACTGTAAACTAAAAATTGATAACTTAAGTGTATGTTATTCATCTTTGCTTTAAAGAAGCAATTCACAGTTTATGGTTCATTGAAACTGGAGTTCATATTTCTGCTCCTTCTGTACAGATTTTTTTTTTCCAAAATGGATTTAATCTGACTTGTTTGGAGCATAAAATGCACTTGAAAGTATTTCTGAGTAATCATTTAGACTACCGATGTGGTAAGTGACTGTAATTTAAGACAGTTGTAATCATAAAATAAACATGTATGCTGTTAGTAGTCAGTCTTTTAAGTGTTCACTTACTTCTAGTTTAAATTTACCTGATTTTTTTCTAACCAGCCCAAGCGAGTTCTTAGAGTTTGATCCTCCTTCAAGGGCAGTTAGATTAGGACCTTAATCTTGGGAGTAAACAATCACACATTTCCCAGAGGATTTAAGACTAAAACAGCTGGTTTCTCTGGAAATTTGATAGACTAAGTAGACTATAGAAAATAACTTGTTTCTTTCCAAATAATGGCACTATAATACCCTACCTGCAGTCCTCACAGGGGCAAAACTCCCAAAGAAGTAAATCCAAGTTTCATTTGCATAGGGAGTGAAAGATCAGGTCCACAGAGGGTTGGGGCCAGAGCAGTTTGCACAATTGAATCCTAAATGAATGAAATTTTAGCTGAACTAAATCTAAATCAATTGCAAAAGAGTACTAAAATCAAGAGTCAGGGAGAGATCCATGAAGGTGTATAAAATTGTCCAAACTGGTCAAGTTTTTCCAATTGTTTAAACTTCATGACTTCCTGAAACAAAAGCAATATGACGCATGTCTAAGAAGATGGTTGCCCGTAAATAGGATGACCAAATAGCAAGTGTGAAAAATTGGGACATTCTCCCCCACCCCCGTCCGGGGATATAGTTGCCTATATAAAACAAAGCCTCTACTATTAGGATGTGCCCATTAATATTGGGACGTCTGGTCACCCTACTGTTAAATAGTGTCAAACCTATTATTAAAACTAATGTCTTTACGTACAAATCTGCAAAAAGATAACTTTTTGGGGGGGGCGGGGGTGTGTGTGTGTGTGTGTGTGTGTTAATACTCTTTCCTGGACTACTATTGAGCATGTACTGGGTTGGGGATATTTTTTAATGTGTTTCTTGCTTCCATTCAAATTTCTTTATTAAATTAAGTACTCTCTAAGAAGAGGCATGTTCTTTCTTCTTTTCAGACAGTCAGTGCTGATCAGTGGCAGCTCCAGGCACCAGCACAGGACTGGCGGACTTCCCGCAGGCATGCTGCTGAAAGCCGCCTGACTGCCGTGCTTGGGGCGGCAAAATACATAGAGCCGCCCCGGTGCTGATAGAGAAAGGGGAATGCTAATTATAATGAGGGCATATCATGAAGATGTACTGTATTTGAGCACATATGATGCCAAAATAATTTTGCCAAAATAATTAAAAACAACAGACCTAGCTATCACTTCTGCATTGTCAGTAAATAGATTTACCTTACTGTCATAAATATGTAAAAATATATTTTTTCAAACATAGATTCTTGGGATATTTTGTTGATTTTTAATAATATTTATTAACAGAGTATTAACTATAAACCCTCATATTTGGTGGTAGAGGTCTTTATGTGAACATGCTCTCAGTAAAGTGCAATTAGTCCCAAACTATATCACAGGGTGCTTTCACCTAAGAACAAGATGACTGAAGCTTGAAGCCAGATGCAAAATAATTAAAAACCTGTGTGGAGTAGTGGGGTACAGACAGTAGCAGTTTGAAGAGGTGGGCCTGAAATGGGGATAGTTGCAGTCTTCAGAAACTGAAAGAAAAGGCACCATGATGGAACTTCAGGGTGGGAATATATTGCCATGGCAACAAAGTAATTTCTCTAACAAGACGAAATCTGCAATGAAGAACTGTTGAGCAGAAATTTAAAGGGAAATATGCATTACAAAATGAAATGGTACATTATTTTTAATAATCTACTCTCACCATTCCCCTTTAAATATGTTAACCTGGAATATCTCTGTAGGAGCTGAATACCCCATGCAATCCATTACAGAAGCCTGCCATGCCTGTCTATTAGCTTGGGAGGTGCTCCCATAGTATGGTAATGGCTGCCAGTATAAAATCCTCAGCTTGGTACGAAAGCTACAGAAAATTAATTGAGGACACCACAAATTAAGGAGCAATTGAAAAAGTATAAAAAGAGAGTCAAAATTCTTTATTCCATATTATTTTGAACCTTTCCTACACATAATTTACTGGTTTTCTTTTTCTTGTATCTATTGTGGTACAACATGAGAAGTTTCTGAGAAGAAGTGATTTTAAAATGCAAACCAGTTATAATACTTTTTAAAGCCCACATTACCAAAGAACCCTGAAAGTAGGAGCTGTGCTATTTGCTTGGTACTCAGCTCTATAAAAAGCTCCAGGTTTAAAAAATATTAACATATTGTTAATCTGAAATACTGGATTTTTGTTTCATCTGATGAATAAATGAGAAACTTTAGGTAGTGGGATAATGATTTCAGATGCTGAGCTTGTAGAGAATGTGGTATGTTGAGGATTGTTAAGGGCCTGATTCAGCTCTCAGTATCATCAATGGTAGTCTTGCCATTAATTTCAGTGGGAGCTGAGTCAGACACTAGATCAGGCACAGTAACTGTGGAGTCACCTTGGTAAAGCTGCATATGTTAAATAGTTACTCTCTGGGCTTGATTGTGCACCACAGAGTATTGTATGTAAATGATAAAAACTGGCGAACAGGAGAGGGAACCAATCCTGTATTTGTGAGCTCATGTCTGACAAGGTACTCTTGTCTAATAGTAGAGCCTGACCAAAGGTAAAAGTAAGGACCTCATTAATAATAAAGATGGCTCTAATACCCATGTCCTCTCAGACACCCTGATGCTCTATCAACAGCATGCCTCTTTTTTTATTTTTAAGGCTTAAGGCTCATGAACAGCATGAAGGACTATACCTAGTCCTTAACCTTACTGGTGTTATCTATGTATAGCCTCCACTCTCACTTGTGATGGAGTACATCAGCCTTTTATGCAAAGGACTTGCATAACCAAGGCCTTTGTTTATGAGGATGACATATCTGTATGTTAGAAACCTCAGAGTATGCCATGGAAAAAAAGAGTGCAGTGGTACAGATCTGTTAAGATTTATTGCATCGTTATCTCACATGAAACAGTTAAGATCATTCTGGCATGACTGAGCAAAAACAATGTATGAGCACACTATTTATTCTGATGCCCTACTGATTATCTCTAGAAATTTCAGTAAGCTGAAACATTCAGAGTGGGAATAGTCTTTTATTTCAGATGGTTTCAAATATAGTGTTGCTGGGGACAGGGGGTGGGATTTAACTTAAAAAGAATTCATCTCTCTTTGATATGTTCTGTGGTTTGGAAGTACATATTCAGATATGAGTGAGTGTGATTCTGTAGGTAGGAGTGATTTAAATCTTCACCTGACTTTTATTGTTAAATTCTGTTTTCTAACATGAAGCATAACTATGACCTTGAGTAAGGTTGCTGAAGAAAATAGTCTGATCCCTTGCATTACAAATGTGGAACATAAACCAATTTTCTTTTATTTTCTAGGCTCTTAGAAATCCTACCGGGCTGCTACTACTATCTGCTAGAAGTTTAATAAGCTGAGAGGGGCCCAGTTAGGTGCCAATGAGTGAATATGGCTAAAAATGAACAATAAACAAAATAGTCACGTGTATTTTATTTGATCATTTATTGTAGCAACATGTTAGTAATACTAATTAATACCCATAGACAGGGTGGATTTGATTTAAATCAAATTTATTTAAATCATGATTTAAATCAAATTTATTTAAATCATGATTTAAATCACTAGTCAGGAAGACTCGATTTAATCATGGATTTCTACATAAAAGGGCATTCTTCTTGGTTGTAGTAACCTTAATACACATTCTTCAGAACTCAGAGATACATGTAGGTTTCATTTTTAGAAGGTACACACTCTACATTTTTTAAGTGATTTATTTTGAAAACTTTTCAGATTAGTTTTATAGCTATATCAGAAAATGAATGATTGTTTGGTTCTTTCATTTACCAAAGGTAATTGAAGCAGATATTTATGAAGTCATTGGGAGGTGAACTATCTCCAATTCAACAGGTTAATCATTCATGTTTGGAGGATTTTCTTGCCATGCTGTATTAGGAAGAGAACATCACCAGACAGACATTTAAATTGTTTTATTTAACTAAAACAACAAGGCTATGTATTCTGGATTTTTTTCTTCAATAGCAAACGTATAATATTTTAACAAAACAACCATATGAATTTTTGAATTTATTTAAACGTTCAAGTTTTTTTTAAAATCAGGTTTGGTTTTGTTAATTTTTTTTTTAACTAAAATAGTTAAATGAAATATTTAAAAAAAAAACCACAAAAATTAAATCGACTATGTCAGCCAGGTCACCATGAGAAACTTAAAATATTGGCTTCTGCAGCTAACTCGGTCATCTTCACCTTCAGTTTCCTGTTTGTTCATAATCTGGAAAAGAAAAACAAGCTTTCCTGGTTTTTCAGGTCCCAAACAATTTCTCAATTTGGAATGAATTAATCCAAAGGAAGAAAATATTCTTTCTATACTTCAACAGTCTCTGAATCCAAGTGCTTAAGTGACTTCCACCAGTTCACTGGTGTGACTGTCTTTAAAACACCATCAGCAAACATTTTTCTTAAATGGTTCATCCTTAGCTCTGAAGTTTATTATAGTTGGCATTCTGGAGGGATGATTGCTGGATGTCCATGTCATTGCCAACTCCTCCTCTTCAGCAGTTAAGGTTTGACCCTGGGTACCGAGTATTGAGAATATTTGCAAGAAAATGAGCTGGAGATAGTGCGTGTCCCATTCATTTTTTTAATGCTTGTAACTTAACTCTGTCATTGCATATTTCTCTTTTTAAGATCTCACTCAGTTCCTTCCAAATTTCAACAGAGTCAGCAATGAAACAGCTATTTCCCCGCATTTTGTTCAAGGTTACAGAAATAGGTTTCAGGGTACTCAGCATGTGTTCAACATTTCTCTTAAGCCCGATGTTGAGAACTTTGGCTGTGACCGTGCCATCTGTTTTTTCACGATTTTGTTTACAAACTGTCATCAGATTAGGCCAGTTCTTGATATAATGCTCAAAACAGTCTACTACTGAGTTCCACCGCATGTCTTGTGGGAGAGTTAGCTTGGTTCCTCCCACTTTTTTCAGAGCAGCTGCTGCAAAGTGGTTGTTATGGAAGTATTTTGCAATTTCAACAACATTAGCCTTTATTTCTGGAACACTGAAGTCTTTGGCTAGGAGGTGCATCAAATGAGCACTGCAACCATATGTTATTAGCTTGGGACTCTCTTCACTCTCTTCTAAATTTCTTCTCATCTTGGATATATTTGCAGCATTGTCTGTGACCAAGCTGTGTACTAGACATTTGACTTTTTTTTCGCAGTTTGTTATAGCTTTTACTGCTATTTCTTGTAAGTATTCTGCTGTGTGTGCCTTTCCTGATGTATCAATTGTTTCTGTAAGGAAGACATTCCCTTCTCCTGTTGTCACACAAGCACATACAACAGTAGTATTGTGGACATTGCTCCACCCATCAAGACTCAGGTTAACAATTTCACCCTCTAGACCTTTTGCATACGGCTCAATTTCTCTTTCATACACTTTATCCAGCAATTTGCTTGCAACATCTGCTCTGTTGGGTGGACTGTATCCTGATCTTAATGACTGAACCATGTTAATGAAGTGTGGGTTCTCAATCATATGGAAAGGAGAGTTTGTTGCATAAACAAACAGCAATTTTTTCATCAATTACCTCTTTTTGTAATCTGCTGGTTCTTATCACAAACTTATCTATGGTTGTTTCTGGATGATGGAGTTTTTTTTCTTTTTGGTACAGGTGATATACTGTGACTATGTGACATACATGATGTGACTGAAACAGTATCACTGGCAGATAACTCTGAAACTATAGAAAATGATGATGATCTTGAAGGTGGATAGTCTTCAAAATCCTGTATGTTGAGGCTGGATTCTCCTAAACAACATAAGTCAATGCAGTTATTTAATTATTATTACCATACTGCTCATTTAGTATTACTCATTGCATTCACTGACACTCAGTGCTACTTTAAAGATGAAATTGTAAAAGGAAGATCTGCCTATTTCAGCTATTAATTTTTTATCACAACTGCATCTAAAATGATAGTACCATAGAGCGGGGTCGGCAACCTTTCAGAAGTGGTGTGCCGAGTCTTCATTTATTCACTCTGATTTAAGGTTTTGCATGCCAGTAATACATTTTAACATTTTTAGAAGGCCTCTTTCTATAAGTCTATAATATATAACTAAACTATTGTTGTATGTAAAGTAAATAAGGTTTTAAAAATGTTTAAGAAGCTTCATTTAAAATTAAATTAATATGCAGAGCCCCCCGGACTGGTGGCCAGGACTCGGACAGTATGAGTGCCACTGGAAATCAGCTCGCATGCCGCCTTTGGCACACATGCCATAGGTTGCCTACCCTTGCCATAGAGTAACCACTATATTTTTTTTGTTCAAACCTGAGAATTCAAGAATAGTTCAGAAGGAAGACAGGCAGTCCTTAAAAAAGACTTATGAAATAAAAAAGTTTACCAACCAGAAGTTTTTCTTCGAGTGATTGTTCACGTCCATTACACATTAGGTGTGCGCGCGTTGCGTGCACGGACGTCGGAAACTTTTTCCCTCAGCGGCTCCCATCGGGCTGGCAGGGTCCCCCTCCCGCCAGAGCGGCGCCCCGCTCTAGCGTATATATATCCCTGCAGGCCCGACCCTCCCTCCGTCCCATTTTGGACTTACGCAAACTAAACAAATTTTTGGTCAAGGCACGTTTTCGTATGGTCTCCCTTAGTGCTATTACCCATTCCTGGATCCGGGGGATTGGTACGCTTCCCTCGATATGAAAGATGATCCCCACGCAGATACTGGATTTCATAGGAGCAGTCCTGGACTCGGTGGCGGCACAGGCAAGTCTTCCAGTGTCACGGTTCCTGGCCATTCAAGGGGTCATAAGCTCCATCCAACAATTCCCCATGACCACGGCCAGATGCTGTATGCAACTCTTGGGGCACATGGAGGCTTGCACACATGTAGTCAGACATGCCCGCCTAAGACTCAGACCGTTACAGTTGTGGCTGGCCCAAACGTATCGCCCCATCAGAGACCCCTTAGACCTAGTAGTGACAATCCCAGCTCGGGTGTCGAACTCCCTCCGCTGGTGGCTCGATCAGCAGCAGGTTTGCGAAGGGGTCCCTTTCGCCACCCTGGAACCCACTCTGACGTTAGTAACAGATGCGTCGGGCCTGGGCTGGGGGGCGCACCTTGGGGACCTGCGGACCCAGGGCTTATGGTCCAGGGAAGAAAAGTTGCTTCTCATCAATCTGAAGGAGTTAAGGGCAGATCGCCTCACCTGCTAGACCTTTCACGCTACCATAGAAGGCCACAGCATGTCAGTTCTGACGGACAACATTACCGCCATGTTCTACATAAACAAGCAGGGTGGGTCCCGATCCTCTCCCCTCTGTCACGAGGCGCTCCTCCTATGGGACTTCTGTATAGCCCATTCAGTCCACCTACTGGCAGCATATCCCCCAGGGGTCCAAAACGGGTTAGCAGACCGCCTCAGCAGGTCCTACCACATGCACGAATGGACTCTGAGCGAGGACGTCCTGCATTCAGTCTTCCAGAGGTGGGGGTTTCCCCAGGTGGATCTCTTTGCCACCAAGGACAACAGCCAATGCCCTCAGTTTTGTTCATTCCAGAACCTCAGCCCGGGCTCATTGGCAGATGCTTTCGCGATTCCGTGGGGCGGGAGCCTGAGGTATGCCTTCCCACCATTCCCGCTCATCCACAGGGTACTGCTCAAGACCTGCAGAGACAAGGCGACAGTCATCCTCATTGCACCAGTGTGGCCACGCCAGCATTGGTTCATGACCCTGCTGGAACTGTCCGTTACCACCCTGATCGCCCTCCCCCTCCATCGTGATCTCATCACGCAGGACCGGGGTTGCCTACTCCACCCGAACCTACCGTCGCTACATCTCACGGCATGGTATCTCTCTGGCTAAACAATACGGAGCACAGGTGCTCCCACAAGGTCCAGCAAATTCTTCTTGGTAGTAGGAAGCCCTCCACAAGAGCTACCTACCTTGCCAAATGGAAGAGGTTCTCCCACTGGTGTGAGCCTCATCACATACAGCCTCTGCAGGCCTCCGTCCCATCAATACTGGGCTACTTGTTGCACCTCAAGCATCAAGGGCTCGCCCCCGCCTCAATTAAAGTGCATCTGACCGCCATATCGGCGTTCCACCCCGGAGAGTTGGGGGTTTCGGTGTTCTCCAACCCCACAGTAGTCCGATTTCTCAAGGGGCTGGAGAGGGTGTTTCCCTATTCGCGCCCGCCGATCCCTGCATGGAATCTTAACCTGGTCCTAACTAAACTCATGGGGCCACCCTTTGAACCTCTAGCCTCTTGCTCCCTCATGCGCCTCTCATGGAAGGTAGCATTTCTAGTGGCCATCACATCGTCTAGGAGGGTATCGGAATTGAGAGCCCTCACTTCGGAACCCCCTTATACAGTTTTATATAAGGATAAGGTGCAACTGAGGTCACGCCCCAAATTCCTTCCTAAGGTGGTCACGCAATTTCATATGGGGCAGGACGTTTGTTTACCGGTGTTCTTCCCTAAGCCCCATACGGACTCAAGCCACTGCAGCCTGCATACCCTCGATGTCCGTAGAGCCTTGGCATTCTATCTGGAATGGACCAGGCCATTCCGCAAGTCGACGCAACTGTTCATTGCCATTGCGGAGAGAATGAAAGGCCAGCCTATCTCGGCGCAACGCTTGTCAGCATGGATTGTGTTTTGCATATACACATGCTATGAGCTCGCCAATGTACCTGCCCCGGAGATCAGGGCTCACTCGACTAGGGCCCAAGCGTCCTCGGAGGCTTTCTTGGCGCAGGTTCCACTCCAGGAAATCTGTAAAGCGGCCACCTGGTCGTCGGTGCATACGTTCACAGCCCACTACGCAATCCATCATCAGACCAGAGAGGACGCGGTGGTCGGCAGGGCTGTGCTTCAATCAATTGTTCCTTGACTCCTACCCTCCTCCAATGGTAAGCTTGTGAGTCACCTAATGTGTAATGGATGTGAACAATCACTCGAAGAAGAAAAAACGGTTACCTACCTTCTGTAACTGTTGTTCTTCGAGATGTGTTGTTCACATCCATTACACTTCCCACCCTCCTTCCTCTCTGTCGGAGTCACCGGCAAGAAGGAACCGAGGGAGGGTTGGGCCCGCAGGGATATATATACGCTAGAGCGGGGCGCTGCTCTGGCAGGAGAGGGGACCCTGCCGGCCCGACGGGAGCCGCTGAGGGAAAAAGTTTCCGACGTCTGTGCATGCGATGCGCACACACCTAATGTGTAATGGACATGAACAACACATCTCGAAGAACAACAGTTACAGAAGGTAGGTAACCGTTTTATCCTGCATGTTCAGACATGTTCATCATCTTCAACGCAGCTTCCTCCTGAGAAGGAACACTTCTCATGATGTTGTTTTATTTGGACAACCAGGCCTTGCATTTCTTTGTTGCACTGTTTGCATTTTGCACTCATGCCCATCTTACCCACAGGTAGGGGAACTTCATTAAAATATTCCCAAACTGTGTCTCTTTTATGGCCTGCTGCCATTATTTTCCCTTCTAGTGAGAGATTGGTATGGTAGATCTCAAATCAATGAAGGCTACACTCAGAAAGACCTCAAGACTTCTGAAATATGCTGCTACAGCAGTTTCACTTTTGTTTCTATTGCCTGTCCCTCCCTTCTCACATTTATCTCCAGACTTCTTCACCTTGTCCAGATCTATTCCACCTCCAACAATCTTCTATTCATTGAACTTTTTGAAACTTTGCACTTTTAGAGAGAGGTAAGGGACTGACTGTGTGTACACAAATTTGCAGAGGGACAATAGGGTTGAGGTCTGTTATTTCTCACTTCTATATATTATTTATTTATTTATTTATTTATTTATTTATTTGCTGTTAACAAGCATGTTATCTCTGGAGACACAAATCCACAGTTTGAGAACTGAAAAACTAAGCATCTCTGATGGTAACTTCTAGACTGAGCACTGAGTCCTATTGCATAGGTAGAAAGATTAACCTAAATAATCTATACAGAAGCTCTTGGAACCCCATAAGCTTGGGTCCCTTATCCATGAACTATTGGAACTCATTTACAAAACTTTTCTTAAACATTACATGAATATATTGTCTCATACTATAGAATTAGAATTTATAATCCCTATTCCAGGGGTCGGCAGCCTCTGGCACATGACTCAGCAGGGTAAGCACCCTGGTGGGCCAGCCCAGTTTGTTTACCTGCCGCGTCTAGCAAAAGCTACAAATACTAACGGCAATAATTTTTTACATACACTAGAAAGAGGAAGTCTGCCAAACAATCAGTGGGATTATTGAAGTGCTAAAAGAGCACTCAAGGAAGACAAGGTTGTTGTGGAGAAGCTAAATGAATTCTTTTCATTAGTCTTCACTGCAGAGGATGAGAGAGAGATTCCTACACCTGACCCATTCTTTTTAGGTGACAAATCTGAGGCATTTTCCCAAATTGAGGTGTCGATATAGGAGGATTTGGAACAAATTGATAAACTAGGCAGCAATAAGTTACCAGGACCAGATGGTATTCACTCAACAGTTCTGAAGGAACTCAGGTATGAAATTGCGGAACTACTAAATGTGTTATGTAACCTATCACTTAAGTCAGCCTCTGTACTAGGTGACTGGAGGATAGCTAATGTAATGCTGATTTTTAAAAAATGCTATAGAGGCGATCCTGGCAATTTAGGCCGGTAAGCGTAACTTCAATACCAGGAAAATTGGTTGAAACTACAGTAAAGAACAGAATTATCAGACACATAGATGAACACGATTTGTTGGGGAAGAGTCAACATGGCTTTTTTAAAGGGAAATCATACCTCATCAATCTATTAGAATTCTTTGAATTTCTATTAGAATTCAGCAAATGTGTGAACAAGGGTGATCCAGTGGATATAGTGTACTTGGACATTCAGAAAGTCTTTGACAAGATCCCTCACTAAAGGCTCTTAAGCAAAGTGAGGAGTCGTGGAATAAGAGGGAAGGTCCTTTCATGGATCAGTAACTGATTAAAAGACAGGAAGCAAAGGGTAGGAATCAGTTTTCACAGTGGAGAGAGGCAAATAATGGGGTGCCGCAGGGATGTGTACTGGGACCAGTGCTGTTCAACATATTCAGCAATTATCTGGAAAAAGAGGCAAGCAATGAGGTAGCAAAGTTTTCAGATGACACAAAATTACTCAAGATAGTTAAATAAAAAGCTGATGGTGAAGTTTTACAAAGGAATATCACAAAACTTGGTGACTGGGCAGTAAAATGGCAGATGAAAATCATTGGTGATAAATGCAGAGTAATGCACGTTGGAAAACATAATCCCAACTATATATATAAAATAATGGGGTCTAAATTAGCTGTTACCACTCAAGAAAGAGATCTTGGAGTCATTGTGGAGAATTCTCTGAAAACATCTGCTCAATGTGCAGTGACAGTCAAAAATCTAACAGGAAAGGGATAGATGATAATACAGAAAATATCATAATGTCCCTATATAAAGCCATGTATGACCGCAGTTTGAATACTGTGTGCAGTTCTGTTCGCCCCAACTAAAAAAAGATATATTAGAATTGGAGAAGCTATAGAGAAGAGCAACAAAAATGATTAGGGGATGGAATAGCTTCCACAGGAGGAGAGATTAAAAAGCCTAGACAAGAGACTAAGGGGGGATATGATAGAGGTCACATAAATGATGTGATGTGAAGAAAGTGAATAAGGAAGTGTTATTTGCCCCTTCACATAACACAAGAACCAGGGGTGACCCAATGAAATGAATAGGGTCAGGTTTAAAACAAACAAAAAAACCCTAAATATAACTGGGTTCTGAAAAGAATTAGATAAGTTCATGGAAGATAGGTCCATCAATGATTTATTAGTCAAGACGGTGCAACCACAAGCTCAGGATGTCCCTAAACCAGATGGTGGGACTGGATGACAGGGGATGGATCACTGCTAATTATCCTGTCCTGTTCATTCCCTCTAAAGCTTCTAGCATTGGCCACTCTTGGAAGTCATGATACTGGGTTGGAAGGACCATTGGCCTGACCCAATATGGACAGTTTTATGTTTTTATACAGAGTATCTTGATATTTCCTTGGACTATTATCTCTTCCAACTCCATTCCTTATTTTCTATTAAGGGTGACACAGAGAGAGTAGCAACTCATAAGTCTGTATTTTCATCTTATGATTCACGTTTTGGGCTTTCCTTCTTGACTCTGGGGAGACAAACTAGATGCTAGCCATCAGGATTTTTGTTGGCCCAGGTTTGAGGCTGATGAACTCCTGGTCTAGAATGAAACTGCTCTTCCACCATTTGCAAGAGACTCTGGCGGAGCGATATGCAGGCTGGACTAGCTACACAGCATGTTAGATTTACAATACAAAAAGCAGTGAACAAATTGGACCACTCAGTTAAAGAGATTAATTTAATTTAGAAGCCTCAGTTAGACTCCTCCTAAATAAATATTAAAATTGTCACCAACCCATCACCTGAGGAAAAAAGTTTGAGTAAATAGAAGAATTTTGCATCATGCCCTGAAGGCTAAAAATCTTGGACTCTATTAACCAGTGAAAGGATCCTTCCCCCAAATACCCTGCCTGTAGTCCCCTGGTGAGTTTTTAGCCTGAGAACCTTATCTGGTCTTAACTGTCCTGGAAGAACATGAGGAGAGTGTCTAAAATAACAAGAAGAACAGGAGTACTTGTGGCACCTTAGAGACTAACAAATTTAATAGAGGATAAGCTTTCGTGGGCTACAGCCCACTTCTTCGGATGCATATATATATATGCTCTAATAAATTTGTTAGTCTCTAAGGTGCCACAAGTACTCCTGTTCTTTTTGCGGATACAGACTAACACGGCTGCTACTCTGAAATCTAAAATAACAAGCATCCACTTATTGAAGAATGTATAGAGTGAAAACACCACCTTAAATTGCACCGAAAACTGAATAAGAAGTCAGTCCATTGTACAAAGCACAGACATGTGTTTGCTCCCCGTGAGAAACTGTTAAATAAACTGGAAGACACATGCTGCACTAGCTGACGTTTAAGTGGACTTAATGCAGTTCTGCTCTGAAAAGTGACTAAATATGGCATTGTGTATATTTATAGTGCCTTATTGATGTCATATCAAACTTGTTCAATCTACAAATGAAATATGTTCAGTTGCTAACCACCAACCCTGCGTATTCAACCTAGACTACAGTTCTTTCCTTTTAACACAACATGTCGAGTTATAAAGATTGTGGATGCCCCTTTTGCCTTCAGACTTGTGCAAGGCCTCTCTTCAAGTATAGTCATCAGTTTGAACAATCCGAGGTTACTGTCAAAGTATTTGGAATGGTCTTCAATTTGTACAGATGTAACTAATTACCTCATTTGTAGACTGTGAGGCTGAACAGGTGGGAGTGAGGGGATGACCTGCAGATTGTTAATACTGATGGTGATGCATAATGATTGTTGAGGGCTGACAAATATGCAAAGCCCAGCCCCCTACCTGATGGGAGCAAAGATGAGCAGAAGCTTTGTTTTGATCAGAAAAAAATATAAACTTGCATAAAAGCAAAAAATGTTCTTCCTTTTTTCTTGATCAAACCAGCTCTTGAAACATGACCATTCTAATATTTATACAGTCTATTAACTAGATTTGTGCTGCAATGGAATGTACCTTGTTCCCAGGTGTAATATTAGTGTGATACGATCCTCAGTGTGACAGAATATCTGAATTCATGCTTTTCAGAGAAAGATGCTGTGCAAGTAGAGCAGTTTGTGGCTCTAAAGTTGTCTATGTAGAGTGTAATTGAAGTTAGCCTATGTGAATCATAGAATATCAGATTCAGAAGGGACCTCAGGTGGTCATCTAGTCCAGCCTCCTGCTCAAAGCAGGACCAATCCCCAGACAGATTTTTTGCCCCAGATCCCTAAGTGGCCCCCTCAAGCATTGAATTCACAATCCTGGGTTTAACAGGGCAATGCTCAGACCACTGAGCTATCCCTCCCCACACATTACTGCTAGATAAGAACGCATGGAAGGACAACAGAAAAAAAAATGTGATTTTTTAAAAAATATTTTTTAAACACTTGACATGCTAGATGTTTTAAAAACAAAGATCCAAGAATGTTAGGTATCAAATGATAGGCGTTGTCTATAATCACCATCTTTATATAATCAATACAAGTCTTCCTTGTTATGCATTTATTGCATGTCACGCAGCAAGTTCTGTTTCAGTGGTAAGATTCTGAATGTGAAGCCCTCAAGCCTAGGAAGTGTATTTTTTTTTATACATTTATTGTTTTGGCCATTATCCATTTACAGAGTTTTTCGTTGCCTCAAGGTTTGATTACATGGGAAAATATATTGTTTTAAAACTCTGCTTCTCTGTGTACTTTAAAATAAAAACCCCTAACAAATCAGAGGGATATTTTTCATGTATATGGATAGTGCTAGTGGAACTATGGTTATTTTCTTAAACAGATTCATTGTTCTTGGCAAAATACAATTTAAGTTTGAGATGCCAGAAATGCAATCAAAGGTACATCCAAATGCTGCTGGATTATTTCTTTGCAATTATCAGATTGACATTAATTAACTAAATTGAAGTTGAGATATGGAGAGAACTTTGTTGTTCTTTTTAAATTCAGAAATAATATTTTAGTGTACAACTCCCCTCCCCGTCTTGTTTCTGCTGCTTATCAGGTATCACTGTTAGGTAGTGATGCTGAGCAAAGTTTACACTTAAATTAAACTTTGTAACTGACTTTCTTCTATATTCAGTCTGCTGGTGCAAACTTCTTGGGGAGAAAACAGAGTTAGAGTGGGGATGGGTGTGCTGTGCACATCTCCCTTCTCAGATTATTGCAGAATTTGCTAATTTGGTAATCGAGACTTTAACTTTGTAAAGTTTTTTTTTTTCCATGGAGCCCCAGGATGTGGAACTTTCGTAGGAAAGGAGAGTTTCTAGGGCCAGCGGCCAGAAGGATAAGCCATAGTAATGCAGTTCCATTAAGCTCGCCTGGCAGGGAATGGAAGTGGAGTTCAGGCTGCCCCAAACTAGTGTGTCCCTGATGTTTTTAGCCCACATGACTGCTATTTCATTCAGGGCCAGATCCTCAGCTGGTGTCAGTCACCATAGCTCCATTGACATCCATAGCGCTATGCTGAGTTATGGACTTCAGTGGAGCTATGCCAATTTACACCAGCTGAGCATCTGATCCTCAGGGTGTAGGTTGTGAATGAGTTAGAGGTTTCAAACACCCATGCTTCATTTCATGAAGCAGTTGAATGATGTGTAATGAATGAAACAGGATCAGGCACTGAACAGTGAAGATAATGTATCTAAAACATTGAACCACTGTCTCATTCATTGGTCGCCATTTATCCTGTGCACTGAATGAATTTGGTGTTTTGTTTGTTTGGTTTTGTCTGTTTGTGTTTTGTAAATCGCTCACTAGCCTTGAAGGAAAATGCAAATGGAGAGTTCTGAAACAATCTTTCTGGGACTCAATCTTGTGTGGTGCTGAGAGCTCTGATGTCAATGAATTTGAGAGCACTCAGCAGCTTGCATATACTTGCAATCAAGCCCATATACTACATTGAGGGAAGAACTCAGCTGAGCGGGGATTATGGAAAGTGTGTTAGTCAATAGCTAGTGCTATCTGTTAAAATATGTGTTCCCTGTTTTTTGGAATGTTTTATAGCCTGGGATCCAATGTCATTTATAACAATCCGATTGGGGTGCGTTAGCCCATAATTTGTACTAATATACACAGAAAAGCATAATAATAGGTTAATGTGAAGGTAATGTTTAGAGCAGAGGACAGTGTGGCCTGAAGATATTTCCATGGCAACAGATGGTCCCTACAGCTGTTTTTTTTCTAAACTTGATGGTGTTTATTAAAGGCTGTCTGTAGTGCAGTCTGTAATTATCATTAGGTAAAGAAAGGTTGTGAACGTGGGTGTACTGCTTGGATGATGCTCTCTGACTGATTTGTTTAGCACAGCTTTGAAATACAATTTCAAAGGAATATTAAGAACCCGAGATCATGTTGCTGTTCCTCTCCATAGGTGAATCTACTTCTAAATCTAGATTAGTGGCCTAATAAGAGTGAAATGTCTCATTAATAATGTGGGGGAAAATATTTGTTTTCAAATAATTTCAGCATAACTCTCCAAGACCCTACAGAAAGCTCCTCTTTTCCATGTTAGGAAAAAGAGAGGTCCTGTGAATCTCTCTGAGGATATGATCTGCTATCTTTACAATAGGATTTCAGTTTCTCCAAGGTTTTACTAGGCTTTCAGCAGCAAATTCAGAACAGATGTAAAAACTAGACTCAGTCGGCAGAGCTTGAGTGATCTTTGTAGTGTGTGTGTCTGATTAGTATAAGCTCTTGAGGACCAACTCTGTGTCATTATTAGAAGAAGAAATTCAGGAGTAATGAATTTGGTAGTGTTAATAAATTATGCCATTATGAGTTTTACTCGTTTATTTGTCTGGAACTGACATTTCAAATTGTAGTTCAGTCAGAAGATGTTAGTTTTCATATTTAAGTCCACTTATTCATCTGAAATTTAGTGATTTTGTCAGCTAAACAAACAACTAGCAAGAATAGAAGAGAAATGTGGCAAATGGATTTGGAAAAGAATGTCTTTATAACGTATGAATAATATGGTACAGTGCTCCTCTTTTGTTTAGCTAATATTGGAAGTTAAGCATTTTGCATGTTACAGCCTGGTACATGATCTATGTTGAAACAAGAGCCAGGCTACATTAGCCTAATAATGGACAGTCTAATAAAAAAATTATTATGAAAAGATGTTGTGACCCAGTGACCACTTATTGCCCACTGGCAGAGGACACAGGGACTGCATAAGATTTTACAAGGATCTCCTGGGTCGGGTATATGTAAAATAATTCGTAAGGGTTGGTATGTGAAGTCTTTACCAAGAGCCATAGCCCATTGGTCATCATTAGAAATGTGTGTACAGATAATGTTTAAGGAGTTATGTCTATACTGAAAATTACATTCTTAAGGGAGATAACCAGGAGGTAACATGTAGCAGGCAGGTTCCTTTCACTGAAGGTCTGATTTTATTTTATATATAACCATTTGTTTCCTATACTTCTGCTTGCTCTATACTTTACTTTTACTTGTTTTCACTATAAATATATCTAAGTGCTGTGAGTCAAGCAGAGTGGTGATCTGAGGTAAAACTAGTGAGCTGGTGTGTACTGCTTCTTTGGAAGCAATGAATCTGTAAATATTGTGAGTGTCCAGTAGACCAGGGGCTAAACACTCCAGGGAGATGCTCAGAAGGCTCAGGGGTTGGAATATGCCTTTTGCTAACCTGGAGAGAGAGAGCAAGCCCTGTGTAGGCCTACACAGGAGTGTGGCTGGAGGAGTTAGGGAGCTGACTCATGGCAGGTACCTTCAAGGCTTCCTCACACTAAGACCAGGTGGTAGCAAGATGCTTCACAACCCAGATACCTCCAGGAAGTGTCAGAGGTATTACTCTGTACCATACGCTGAGAGGAAACAAGCCTTCATTATAATCCAGTTTTTTAAACTCTTTTCTCAGAACTTTGACGAAAAATAACCAAACTGCCTGAATCGTTACACTCGTTATTTTAAGCCATGGTAGAATTTTTCTGGAATGTGTGATGTTGATCTGAAAATGTGTTTAGGAGGGAACAGGAAGGTTTACAAAATGAGTTAACTTCTCTTCTTGAATGTTTTCCTGATTTTTTTTTAAGCATCTCAATTTACAATGGCTTACTCCAGAAGTGTCACATGTGGTTTACTCTATTGTTCCTACTGCGGACTGGGGCATTTTCTAGATTTGAGTAATTGTACTATCTGATGGAATTACTAGGGGTCAGATAAATTTACTCACACAGAGTAGATTTTTCCTCTACAAGCAGTTTTACTGTCTCTTTGAGAAATCCTTTCCACCACAGCAAAAATGACACTCACAACATTGATTCCACATCTATCCTAATACCTCTAGAAATTTTTTTAAACAAACCATACAATCGACAAACCAAGAACAGCAACAACAAAATATGAGTTTTTACCCCAAAAAGGGAAGAGAGCCAAAGACTCTCTTAGGGACTTAATTATTGCTATCAGTTTCAAGTGAAAGGTGCTCAGATACTACAGAGACAGGCAGCAGTATAAAATCCTAAAATAGATTGGAGAGTATCTTGCTGTTTAGTGTGATTAAGGCTAGCAGAACATAAGAACGGCCATAATGGGTCAGACCAAAAGTCCATCTAGCCCAGTATCCTGTCTTCCGACAGTGGCCAGTGCCAGATGCCTCAGAGGGAATGAACAGAACAGGTGATCATCAAGTGATACATTCCCTGTAGTTCATTCCCAGCTTCTGGCAAACAGAAGCTAAGGACACCATCCCAGCACGTCCTGGCTAAGAGCCATTGATGGACCTATCCTCCATGAATTTATCTAGTTCTTTTTTGAACCCTGTTATAGTCTTGGCCTTCACAACATCCTCTGGCAAAGAGATCCACAGATTGACTGTGCATTGTGTACAGAAATACTTCCCTTTGTTTGCTTTAAACCTGCTACCTATTAATTTCATTTGGTGATCCCTAGTTCTTGTGTTATGAGAAGGAAAAAATAACACTTCCTTATTTATTTTCTCCACACCAGTCATGATTTTATAGACCTCTATCATATCCCCCCTTAGTCATCTCTTTACCAAGCTGAAAAGTCACAGTCTTATTAATCTCTCCTCATACGGAAGCTGTTCCATATCTCTAATAGTTTTTGTTGCCTTTTTCTGAACCTTTTCCAGTTCCAATATATCCTTTTTGAGATGGGCAACCACATCTGCATGCAGTATTCAAGATGTGGGCATACCATGGATTTATATGGCAACAATATGATATTTCCTTTCTTATTATCTATCCCTTTCTTAATGATGCCCAACATTCTGTTCAAAGAAAGCACAAACTCGTCTGGTCCCTTTTCCTGCTCCCACCCTCTTTTCCCAAACCCCTGTGGTAAAGATCAAGTATCAATCTCCGTGTGCAGAACTCAGAGGATTGCTACTCAGCATTTTTCCTTTGACTGTGTCAGTTAAGGTAACTGCTTTGCTCCAAGTGATAACAGAAGCAAATGAGCTTCATATGGTCACATTTAAAAGCTTATAGTTTCCAAGTTCGTTGGAGCTTGGAATTTGACTTCAAGATATTTTTGTATAGCTGTAGTTATAACGAATTTCTGAACACAGTGTTGGGCTGTAAGACAGTTGTTTCCTTAAGGAACTGAGTTTGCTGCTGCTGGGAAATACTGCTGCGAAGAGGTTTATTTTTAAATGTAGAGACAGACTTTGTTTTACAAGGGAGAAGAGAGCTGACAATACCTGTATGACTGGAAAGATGCAATTTTTAAACAACGGAGAGACAAGATATTAAAGAGAGTAAAATAATACTGTGTTGACCCTTATTATGACACTTACAAACACCATTTGTCTGTTTGGACAATTCGGTGTCTGAAAGGATCCCGACTCTATTAAACTTGGGGTCGGCTTTAAAACTCAGATAGCACTGCAAGGTTGCAGCTATATTATGATGAATATTTACCTTAAATGAAGTGGAGTTATCACCTTTCATAATATAATGATTATTTGAAAACACAAATATTTATAGGCATATACAGCAATTAAAGTAGAATCCTCTGTTTGATCTTACACTCCCTTACTGCTTTACGCCATGTGCAAAAGTTAGCTGATATTCAAAATGTCCAGCAACTAGAGGGGCAAGTGATGTTACAATGTTTGGGTTTTGAAAGACACATTGGTTGATATAGCGTACATGATTTTTTATGTCCTCCTTTTTTACCTGGGCTGTTTTTAAACCGTTCCATTCCCTTGCACTTCCTGTTGCATAAACTATCTCTACCCCTTTTTCAGCACACAATGTCTCTGACAAAATTGTGAGAAACTAAACACCAAAAATAGCCCAAGAAAATCTTTGTCTTCACTTGATGTCTTTTCTATCAAACATCTGGATTGTCGGTGTGTAAACTTGATCAGATCCATCCGCAAGTTGGCAAGTCTGAAGTTGTTCGTTCTTGCATCTTCAGTACTTACATTGCATAAATCCAGGTGTTAACATGCAAAATTATTAGCTGTTCATGATGTGAGGAGAGAACATTAGGTTAGGGATGGAGAGAAAACATGAAGAATGCGGATCACTTAGTTTTTTTAAAAGACCCTCTTTCTAGTGAACTGATCTTTTTTTTTCCTAGCCAGGAATGTAGCTAAGATTAGAATAAAACCTTTCTGCTCAGAGAGTATTGGTAGTGATTAAAAAACAACCCCTAATTTAAAGAAAGGATTCTGCTTTGTGGAGAAATTCTGATATCAAATTTAATCTCCTCTTGCAGTTCCAGTCAATGGACTGTTTGGTGTTACTCGGCAGAACGTCAAAGCAAGCATTAGACAGAAGACATTATATAATAACTATAACTCAGGGTGGGTTTTTTGTCTATTTTAAGAGTGCTTTTTTTGTGGTGATGTCTGTTATGCTGCCCAAAGTAGAGCTTGGGAAGGCCATGCTCCCGTGATCTCCGTGGGAGGCAGAAGATAATGTTTAGTGCATGGGAATGGCCTTTTGGGACAACATCCTTATCTGATTATCTGACTTACATCTATAAGATTAGAGCCAGCCCTTCTATGAACCATTGTACATTCTGTAGTGTATCCATGTTTTAGAACTGGTGTTCAAAACTGTGCGGTAAAAGCAAAATGATTCTGTTAAATATGACCATCTCCACTTACTGTTGTTTTAAATCATATATAACACATTACTGGTTACCTCCAGGTCTTTTTGTTCTCTGAGCACACACTGTCTCATATCTTCTGTGGCATCTCCTATGAGCAGAAACTGCAGCCTATCTCTTAACTCAGAACCAGCAACCAAGCTGTCACTCACACAAATTTGACTTGCCTCTTATAAGAAGACAGGGGCAATGTTCTCTCCAGAACCCTCATGTACCTTCCCTCAAAATAAATTAAATATGGCAACCACTTCTATATGGCAGCTTTTAATAGCAAATTGGACCATGGAGAGAAATATACAGATAATAAAAGTAGGCTATATCTCAGCTGTTGCCTAACCCTGTAAGCACCTAATCTTGCATTATAAAAGCTCTCTAGGTGCCCAAGTTTCTGTCTCTGGATATGCATACAGGTGCCTCAGTCTAGGTACTTGACACCCTGTTCATGCCTATGCCCCAGTGCTATCCAAAAACCAGGGGTCAATAAGTGCTCCTGTTCCTATATTGCCCCTGGGGCCTGATCCAGTAGGTGTATTCATTGGCAGCTTAACTCCACACAACAGAGGCCCAATTTCACAATCAAAAGAATTCTTAATTATAAACCCTGCGGAAAATACAGCCTGGAACATTGTGGAAAATGATACTACAGGAAAGAGTCTTTCTTTTTAAGGTCATCTGCAGGTATTTCAGAGATCATTTTAGCAAAACACTTACAATAGTACTTTGATTACTCCAGTTCAATAATAGTAAGAAGCAAAGAATCAGTAAGGAATTTGGAGAGCTGATCACTGTTTAAATATAAAAAAGCTTCCTGACTTGGCAGCTTTTGGAAGCTGAGCAAATCCTGAGATTTTTTTTTTACCGCTGGGGATGTAATGTGTATCACAAGGTCTTCTTTAAATAAAAGTCATCAGTCTTAGTTATTTTATGACTTTGCTGATTAGAGTTTTTATAGTAATTACTATGACAAGAAGGGTACAACAGAAGATAAAATGTTAATTTACAATCTGTCTGCTGACCAAGTGTCATATGATAATGAATTGAGACAATCTATGATTTGAAATGGACTTGATTTTTTGAATTTGCTAATTTGACATGGTAGATAATGTACCAGTATGTACATTTTAAAGGGGGTGCATTCGATTAACCAGCCCTAGTGTAATGGTGAGTTAGTGAGAAGTTTGAGAAATGATCAGATCTGCAGAGAAGTGATCACTTTTGGTTCCATCATAACAGCTGAGATACAGAGGACAAAGAAGTAGAGGGAAAGAACAGAAAGAAAAATGGATAAAAAGTAAAGGAAAAACTCTTCTTCATGGAAATACACTTAGAATCTGCTGTTCCTGGCAGCATTTTTTTTATATTAACAAATCTAGCAGTTTAGCCAACATTAACCTTGTGCCCTGCTCTTCTTTTAAAAGTTCTTGGGGCTGAGTGGGCAAGTTGCTGAACACCTTCGATGTTGGTATCATTCCTCCCAACAGGATTTGAGGGTGCCCAGTACCTCTCAGGTTTGTGCGCAAGGTTTGTAAAAAAATAAATAAATAGTAAGTTAAGTATGATGTATTCAAGGATGAACATATCTGTTAATTTTATATCAATTACCATAAGCAAAATTACAACACTTACAGAAAAGTCATTTAGGACTTAGTATAGGGTTAGTTTCATCCCTATTAAATACTGTAAACGTTTTCTACTGGGATATACTTATATGCAAGACTGCTGAATCTTGTTCAGGGCTCTTGATATATCGCCATAATGCAACTTTAATTGTGACTGTCTTGCTCTAATAATAAAATGTGGCAAAAGAATATTGATTGTTTAAGTTCTTTTGTCAGAAAGTGATATTATGTTGTTTAAGCAATTGTTTTCAGTATGGAATACCTGACATTTCTTATTTATACTGTCTGAAGTAAAGATATTCTACATTAGTTTACTCTAGAAGACAATGCATCTCATGACATCATGGAAAACCCATTATTCATTTCTTTGGAAAACAAAAATTTATTACTGTTATATGTGATAAATTGAAAAATAAGAATACAGCTTTAATGCAGGCTCATTATAATTGAAAAACAGATTTCTATGTAGACATGATTGCTTTACAGAGGAGTGATATATGGCACAATGCTGTGGCATCCTTTAAATAATGCATGAATTACAAATGATCGATTACAATCCTGCTCTGGAGGTGGTGATGAAAAAGAAGTGTAGAAATAGTTTCCTGGCTTTACATATGCTTTGAGTACTGAAGGGCTTCAAGTTAAAATCAGCAACTGCATAGACATTATTGGATTAGACATCTTTTCAAGTCTCAAATACTGTGTCAATGATGAATTCTGAATGTTGTATATAAACTATAAAGAATGATAAGTACTTCTGAATGTTTTGTAGACCATGATGAGCTATTGGATTTCTAGATAAGGTATGAAAAGTAAGAGTAAGCACAAGTAAATCAAAAATAAAATATACTACATGCATTAAATAGGCACACAGAAATGCATTTTAATTATCTTAAGAGGTAAATTTGAAAGCATTGCTTGAAATGCTAATGGAAAGTCCCGTTGATTCCATTAGAATTTCCACTGGTTTCTTCTGATAGTTCCAAAAGCCAGTAAACCTACAGAATAGTTACTTTGATTCAAAACCTAGTTGCCAGCTAGGACAAGAAACCAGTTGAATTTCTTTAATTAGAGATTTTGAAAGGGGTGAGGCGATTTTAATAGGAGTTCCATGATTAAATCTTTTTCTGCCACTTTGAAAATGTAAGAGGAAGAGTTAGTTTTAAAAGGCAAAAAAAAGGAAACTTTGAGACATTATTGTGCTTTAATCTTTATATTACAGTTGTCCTAGGTAAGTCTACATTGAAGCTGGGAGGTGTGATTCCCAATGCAGGTAGACAGACATGCACTACCTCAAGTTGAGCTAGTATGCTAAAAATAGCAGCGTGGACATTGCGGCCTGGATGGCAGCTTGGGCTAGCCACCTGAGTCCAAGCCCTTCAGATGCTGTGAATCCAAGCTCAGGTGGCTAGCCCAAACTGCCCCTTGTGCCACAGCATCCACGCTGATATTTGTAGGAACTAGCGTGAGTCTGTCTACCCATGTTGGGAATCACACCTGTCAGCTGCAGTGTAGACATACCCCTAGAGGCCAACCAGGTTGTCGCCCCATTGTGCTTAATGCTATACAAACATATACTAAAGGATAGTTCCCGCTGCATAGAGCTTACTTAATCTTTGTATCACACATGATATGAAGTATCATTTCTAGTTCTTTGTCTACCCCCAGGCTATCCATAACTTCAAGAATGAAAACTAAGTGTCCTGCGCTCCTAATGTACTCCAATGCAGGGGTCACATGGTTGCAAGTAGCAACGGGACTCCCGATGGCAGCCTGACAGCGGGGACATGTGTGCTATTTGTTTATTTACTGTTAGTCTAAATCAGGGATCGGCAACCTTTGGCACGCGGGCTGCCAGGGCAAGCACCCCCCCTTGGGCCAGGCCAGTTTGTTTACCTGCCACGTCCGCAGGTTCGGCCGATCGCGGTTCCCACTAGCCGGGGTTCACCACTCCAGGCCAATGGGGGCAGTGTGAAGCGACGGCCAGCACATCTCTCAGCCTGCGCCGCTTCCCGCAGCCCCCATTGGCCTGGGACAGTGAACCGCGGCCAGTGGGAGCCGCGATTGGCCGAACCTGCAGACGCGGCAGATAAACAAACTGGCCCAGCCCACCAGGGGGCTTACCCTAGCAAGCCGCATGTCAAAGGTTGCCGATCCCTGGTCTAAACAGACTTTTTCTTCAATATTCCTTGCAGCCTAGAATGAATGGTTTAGGCGGGAAATACAACCTATCCTAAAGATATTTCTGTATAGATGGGACGACTGTTGACTGAAGTTAAAACTAAAGCCTACTAACCTTGGGAGTGTCCCATTTAAAGGAAGAATGAAAAAGGAAAATATTGAATTGATTGTTACTGTAACAGTTCAGTTCTGATTCAAAGCAGGTGTTTGAAATATGAGATGTCTCTATTGGGGTAGTGAAGGGGAATCTTCCATTGACCTTGAATGGGATCCCTGGTTCATTCATACTGAATGCAAAGTCAGTAGAACAGTTATGACCCATTAACTACCCTAAACTGTATAGGATGTGTCCATTGACATTGTCACAGTTCCAAAGATCAAGATAAAATGTCAATGGAACTGTTTCTATTTTACTGTGATATCATTTGTGACAGTTAAAATACTATGGGAAAGAGTTACTGGCCTGCATATAACTATATTGTAGCTCTTATGATGGGCACCTCTGCAATAAAAATCTGTTTTCAGATTGGCTCGAATAAGAACCAACTCAAACCTTTAAACTAATTCTAGAGTCTGAAACAAACCTGAACTTTTAAGGATGGGGGGGGGATCTAATAATCTCCAGCTCTACCGAAAAGCTCTTTTCTGTTTATCACTAAAACTGCATGGCCTGCAGCCATGGAAACCTTTCTGTTGGACTCTGGTGCTAATCTGAATGAAAGTTTTACATACGGTAGCATATAGTGCATTCTGGTACCTTCCATAGTCCTGGTCTCTTTCAAATAGGATCCTGTGGGACTGCAAAGAAAGTCATGGACAGCTGAAGTTCAAATGGGTTACATAAATATGTCTAAATGTCCTTTTGCTTATTCAAATCTCCAAATATTCTGGACAACATACACATTTGATTTTTTATTTTAAAGTGATAGTGGATGGTTCATTTAAGCTTTTGACTGAGCTTGGAATCTATTTGTTGTCATCTATCCTTTGATCAGAATAACACAAAAAGGAAACGTGGGATAGGCAGCCACCATACTGTACTGTTGTGTACTTACAGAATAACACCGCAACTAGCAAGGAAAGATGTAGTCAAGAGCACCCCTAAGAGAGGCATTGTGGTCTAATGAGAAAAGGACTGGACTGGTAGTTGGTAGACTTAGGTTCCACTCGTATTTCTATCATTGACACATTGTATAACTTTGGGCAATTCCCTGGACCTCTGTCTCTCAATTTCACCCTCTGTAAAATAGAAGTAATGATAATTACAGATCATTATCAAATCCCTTGAGAACTACAGATGAAAAGCAGTATATACATGCTAAGTATTCTTCTTACTATTGAATATGTGAATATTATATACTATACTTCTTACTATATGAATACCCTGCACCCATGGATGACCATGAGCTACCCACCTCTATCATAATATTTTCAAGTTTAGTTGTAATAATCTCTTGACTTGATTCTAGCAAAAAGGATGTTTGTTGTCCTGCCACCAGTGCCATCTGGAAAAGAGTTTTTCTGCAAAGTGAACGTACCAGCACTATGTAGCAGGGATGAAAAGTGGTGACTCATCATTCAAAATAAGTACTGTGCTTATTGTAACTGCCAAATACTGAATCATTAGTTTTCTCCCATATTAAGCATTTGCTGCTTCCCTCACTCTTCAAAAAGCAGCTGGTGTCAAGAGAAAGAGGAGATGGAGTTAATCATTGCCGTGATAAAGTCGGATATCCCTCTGACCAGGGATGAGGTAGCTCCAGACGGGGGGCCATATTATGATTCTTTAGTTGCTGCATCATGATGTAGGGTGAGGATGAAGAGGGCAAAACACCATCCAGTCATTTTGAAGTGGGGCAGGGGGTAGGGCGAGGGAGGGGAGAAGCTATAGGGAGGAAGAAACTGTAGTCGGGGGCACCATGTCCTACTTGAACTCTCCGCTGGAAAATCTATGACACAGAATCAACACTTACGTACCTAGTTCACTGTTAATGGTTTCAGTAGAATTGCTAAAACCCTGCAAGAACCTCTGAAGTTAATATTTCAAGTGCCAACAGTATATGGAAATGAATGAATAAACTAAAAATTATAGTGTGGTACCACAAAGGCTTTTAGGGCAAATAATCTTACTGAATGTACCGTAAGTAACAATTACTAAACAATGTGTCATAGCGTAATTAAATGGCAAAACACAGCATGAGATCATTTTGTGGCAGAGCATTCACAAAACATACAGAAAACCCGGCTAACTGGTTTGGCCTTATCACACACAATTACAGGGCCCTCATCATTGTAGATTCTAGCCATACTTTGCATGGATTAAAGATGGATCAGATAATCTTTCTAATGTTGCAATTTAAAATGAATAGCTGTTATTGAGCAAAACCATAGTGTTTTATGGAATAAGGATATTTTGTTAAATTTCATATTTAAACATTTTTGAAGGTTTTTCCTGTATAGAACGTCACTTTTTCATAATGTCATGGGCAGCTCTGCAAGCAACACGTAAGTATATTAGCTGTAACATTCTCTTAAATAAGAAAACACACACACATCACCAGTATGTCCATAAAGTTGTGGTGATACTTTCCTAGGGACATATTCTGCTCTCAATTTTTGTTTTAGCTTGGCATGAATTTAAGCACAAGTAACTGAAAACAGAATTTGGCCCTTAATATGTATGTAATATAATGCATAAATAAGGAATTGTTCAGGAATTAATCTTTGACTCAATACATTTCTCCTTTGCATTGCACTCAATCCCATTTTTGTGAATTATTATATTATCCACTCTGCTCACTTCATAACTATGCCAATATTGTTTTTCTTCTCAGTTTTTTGTTGTTTATATTAAATGCACTTTTGGAAGGCTCTGAGATTCCACAATGATGGGTGAGACATAAAAACAGAATAGAATACAATACTTGGCAAGTTATTCTATAGGTTTACTACTCAGAGTGAAATAGTTTTGCCTGAATTCCCTATGTACTGTTATTTACTCGCTTATTAAAGCTTCTCTGACATTAATGTAAACAGTGTATCTTATTCCATAATATCAAAGTCATTCATAACTTTAAATACTTTCATTATGTTGGCCAAAGCTCTCCATTGAGAATAAACAAACTATTTCACTGGCCTTTGGTTGTAAATATTCGTAATGTCTGTTAATCTCCTGGTTTCCCTAAAGACACTATTCTTCTTCGAGTACTAGTCCTTATGTGTATTCCATACATGGGTACACGTGCACCCCATGTGCCTGAGTCTAGAGATTTCAAGCATGTAGCATCCATTGGTCCACACATGCACAGTTGTTCTCCTTGTGCTCCAAACCAGGTGTATAAGGGGCAATGTGGACCAATACATCTCACTTCCTTTTTGCCACCGCCTGGCGTGCATTGGAATCTTCTGTGTCCACAGCTCTCTCTATGTTTCTTCAGCTTAACCTGTAATATATTGTAAATAGTTCTTAGTATTGATAGTTCTAGTATTTTGCATAGTTAGTATGGCTTAGCTTGTTTTTTCCTGCCGTGGGGAATTTTTCCCCTGCAGACAAGGACTATGCCCAGAGTTTAAGAACTGCATCTGCGGCCCCCGCTCCTTTGCAGTGAATGATGTCTAAAACTTAATTCTGAGCAAGAGATATTACCCGGCGTAGTTTCTTACACATAGTTGGTAGCATTTTCCAGCATGACTGGCTGTTCCAGCCAGGATCCAACCCTCACAGAAGCAAAGTGCTGGTTTCTTTGTTCCCTTGGGAGATGGATACCTCAGCGTTTTTTAACAATTCCTCATAGTCCCAAAGTTTGTCTTTGACTTCAAAGTCAGGAAGCCCTCCTGGGGGCTTGGCTCAGCTCAGCTTGCTGTGTCCACCAGGGAGCTGATGCCATGTTAATATTGCAGTCTCCTGTGATTTTACAGTGCAAATGATCTTCCTACAATCTCTGATTCAAACGAATAGCCTATTGTCCTTGTCTATGGTTACACTTGGCTTGGTTTGCTTGGTGTTTGTCTTCTTCTTTGTTTGGAAAAAAACTGTTTTGCCTCCTTTTTTTACCCTCTCAAAAACATATCAGAGAATATCCCTAATTTTACATACAGGATTGTTACGTACATTTCACAGATATATTAATAACCCCAGTATTATCATTTTTAGATGATACAAGACTCCTTTTAAATAAATATGACAACAGTGTGTGAGGTGTATTGAGCTGGTCAGGTCAGCTGAGTTTTACTGTTAGATACAAGGAAACCCTTTGCCATCTGGGATTGGGGTGCTCTTAGGATTACAAAGTAACCTCCATATATCTTTCTTGCAAAAAACAAGTTAAAGCTAAAATTCAGCATTCTTGATATGCTTTAACTCTAGAGCCTTGTAAAAGCTCCTAAGTAGTGTCTTGTTAAATTAAATTATCCTTCCTTTGGTGTGTATTCTTACTCTCTTTTAAATGATAGGATCTCTATCTTTTTACTAAACCCATATTCTGAGGCTGGGTCTACACTACCCACCTGAATCGGCGGGTAGAAATCGACCTCTCGGGGATCGATTTATCGCGTCCCGTTGGGACGCAACAATCGATCCCCGAATCAACGCTCTTACTCCACCAGCGGAGGTGGGAGTAAGCGCCGTCGACAGGAAGCCGCAGAGGTCAATTTTGCCGCCGTCCCTACAGTGGGGTAAGTCGGCTGCGATACGTCGAATTCAGCTACGCTATTCGCGTAGCTGAATTTGCGTATCTTAAATCGACCCCCACCCCACCCCGTAGTGAAGATGTAGCCTGAGTTGCTTTTCTGCCCTGTTGCCTGAAGCTTAATCCAAACAAAATGGTGGTTATGTTAGTGGCTTTAGGAAAGCAACCAATAGATGTGGCAAAGACTATGCCTGTCCCCCTGACTGAGGGTGTTTGCCCCCTTCTCATTTGTTATTTGTGGTGCAGCTTGTGAGTTAGAATCCAGTTGTTGCTGGATGATCAGGTTTCAGCAGTAGCAAGGAAGCCTTTCTTTCTTTATGTGTGCCTGGGAGACTGTGGCTATTTCTTTTGTGATGCTGACTTTGATTCCATCATGTATGCCTTTGGTGGCTCAAGATTAGTCCATGTCAGTGTGTTTTATACATGGGTCTGTACTTTGAATCCTTTTGGAGACTGATGCAGAATATGACAGCCTACGTGTTCAATGCGGTATCTCACTGCAAGTAAATGACACAAGGGTTCTGTGATTTGTATTGGTTGTTTGTAGGTTTCCAAGTAGAACGTAAGTTGTCTTGATTTTGATCTATAAAACCTACATGGCTGGGCACCTGCCTACCACAGTGATAGTCTTTTTTTTCTCTCTGTTCCATAAAACCAGAGCTGTAAGCAGAGCCACTGGAGCTCTCTGTGCGTGAGAGGGGAGGCTGCTGGTAGGGCATTCTCAGTGAGAGCCCATCAGCTTTGGAGCTCACCTCTATTGGTGTTGGAAATAGCTTGTTTACCTTCAGGAAACCTTGCAAAACCCATCTTTTGTACCAGGGCTTTTGAAGAAAGGTTGTTGTTTGAGGGTACGGTGTGTGGGTTTTTTCTTACTAATTGGCTAGTTACAGCCAGTGTATGACAAAACTTGGGGATGATTTGTTGTCATATTTGTGCATTGTGTTAAATAATTGCCAAAACTGCTTAGAGTCTGGGACAGGAACCTTTATTTCTATTTTATTTATTTTGATTTATGAAAATAAATACATTGACAGCTATATTCCTTTTCCGATCAGTATATTTTCTGTGTGATTTGTTTAATATGCACAGTTCCATCTGGTCAACTGGCTTCAGATGTAGTATTTTATCTTGTTTATTTGTGAGCATTCCACATGAGATTATCTTAAACTGAAGGCTTCTCTCAAACCTTACAATAATAATCCAAAACCATATTGACCCATCTTGTAGAAAGACATGAGTCAAGTGGCTCTCAAACTAGCCACTTTTCTATTCAGCCAGGTTTTTTTGGCCCGTGTTGATTTCATAGATAATAATAAATAATAGTAACATACCATAGTTTCATGGCACTTTGAACAGATGAGCAACACAGACATATAAAGACTTTTAGGCTTTTGTGTTCTTACTTGTTAATGTGAGCTTATTTACATAAATATTTTTGTTTGGAGAAATAGATAGATTCATAGAGTTTAAGGCTAGAAGGGACCAGTAGATCATCTAATCTGACCTCCTGCATATCACAGGCCATTAAATTTTACCCAGTTGGCCCCTGTATTGAGCTCAATAATTTGTGTTTAATTATAGCATAACTTGTATTTGGCTAAAACATATCTTCTGGAAAGGCATCCAGTCGTGATTTGAAGACTTCAAGAGATGAAAAAAACCACTGCTTCCCTTGATAGTTTGATCCAATGGTTATTCATCCTCGCTTTTAAAAATTTGTGTCTGATTTTCTAATTTGAATTTGTCTGGCTTACACTTCTATGCATTGGTTCTTCTGAAGCCTTTCTCCGCTACATTAAAGAGCCCTTTAATACCTGGTGTTTTCTCCCTGTGAAGGTGCTTTTACACTGTAATCAAATCACCTCTCAATATTCCTTGTCATAAACTACACAGATTGAGCTCTTTGTCTCTCACTGTAAGGCATTTTCTTCAGCCCTTGAGTAATATTTGTGGCTCTTTTCTGCACTATCTCTTATTTTTCAAGATCCTCTCTTAAAATGTGGACACCAGAACTTTATGCAGTACTCCAGTATTGGTCTCGTGAATGCCATATACCAGGGATCAGCAACCTTTGGCATGCGGCCCGTTAGGGAAATCTGCCGGCGGGCCGGGACAGTTTGTTTACCTGCAGCATCAGCAGGTTCGGCCGATCGCAGTTCCCACTGGCCGCAGCTTGCTGTTCCAGGCCAATGGGGGCTGCGGGAAGCGGTGGACAGCACATCCCTCGGCCCGTGTCGCTTCTCGCAGCCCCCATTGGCCTGGAACGGTGAACCACGGCCAGTGGGAACTGTGATTGGCTGAACCTGCTGATGCTGCAGGTAAACAAACCGTCCCAACCCGCCAGCAGATTTCCCTGACGGGCTGCGTGCCAAAGATTGCCGATCCCCGCCATATACAAAGGTAAAATCACTCCCTACTCTACTCACTACTCCCCAGTTTATACATCCAAGGGTCACATTAGCCCTTTTTGCCACATAAGAACTTGTTATTTGCAGACCCCAGAACAATTGTCACAGACACCTCTCCCCAAAGAGCTATGGCCCACTGTCTGAGAATAGCTGAGCTAGCTCTTTTACTAGAAAGGACTAATATGGAAAGGGCTATACTGGAAAATTCTCACATCATTCATAACCTTTCAAGCAACAGGCTTATTGAACTTAACAGCACTATTTCAAGAAGAACCTGTCACCATATTTGTTGTCATTTTGATATACGATTGCTATAGCAAGCCCTGCATTTATTTCTTGAGACATTATTCTATATCTTTGAAGAGCTATAGAGTGAACCCATATACAGTGGATAACTGGCTTAGTCTCATAATGATAAACACGTCCCTCTTTGACAATCATTCTGTTCCTTTGGCATGCATGTGATGTGATTGCAGATGTCATGCTTTGAGTGTATAATCAGTATTTCCATGATCACAGTATTAATATGGTTACATACACTGTGAACCCTTTGAAGACAAGTAAACTGAAAGCAAAGCACAAGTTATGTTTTACATACCAAATTTGTGGTTTCGCCTAAATGTATGTCTCATGTTATGCAAGTTGCTTTTTGTTTCAAATTAAGGTTTATATATCTTATAAAATGCTTCCATACAACGTTTTCAGTCTTGGGTGATTAGTGTAAGGTGCAAAGTTTGGTTTAAACAAATAGTCTTCCTTTGTTTGCACTCCCTATGAGACAAAAATCTAACCATTCATCACCAGATTTCATATGTGCAGTAATCTTTGACAACTTCAAACTGTCTCACTATTTCAGCTGTCAGTTCTCTTAGAACAGCTTTTTACTAGGGGGTGCAAAGCAGTTTTGTCTTAACCAACTACACCTCTACCCTGATATAACGCTGTCCTCAGGAGCCAAAAAAATCTTACCGCGTTATAGGTGAAACCACGTTATATTGAACTTGCTTTGATCCGCCGGAGTGCGCAGCCCCACCCCCCTGGAGCACTGCTTTACCGCGTTATATCCGAATTCATGTTATATCGGGTTGTGTTATATCGGGGTAGAGGTGTATTTGAAGATCCATTCATCGCATGGCACTGAGCCACCATAATGTCTCGGTAATTCCTCTCTCAGCACACGTTGCAAGGGATGTGGCAGGGCCACACCTAAACTTGGCTGATAACCCCTGGGGGCCAAGGACAGTAGTAAACATTAGAACAGCTTTTTAGGCATTTTCCACCCCCACCCCCACCCCGCATCACCACCCCCTTCGATCTTTCATTGAGCTCAGGTAACCTGGAGAATATGGCCTTAAGAATATAAGCAAATTATAAAAAATGTACTAACCAAGGAGGGTGCATTTCCTTTTACTTTACTAGAGTTGCATCCACTTAGGCTAGCACTGAATTTAATTACTAGATTTGTAGAGTCCAGATAATGACATTTTTATATGAATGTTAATTGATTTTAAATTTAATAAAATAGTAATGTCCAGCTAAGTTATAAACCTTGGCCAATAAAATGGCACCATTGCTCTACTTTCTCTGTGGGAAAGTCATTTTATTAATAAGGAAGGAAGGAGAATTGTGATAAACCCACCATCACATTCTAATATAAAGCTATCTATTATATTCCATGCAGGAACTGGATTAGTTATTAGTTGAATATAAATTACAGTTTAAAGCTGCAAAATCATTTGATTTGAGCTGGAATAAGTTTTTTTCAGAATCACTTATTGAAATCCAAGAAAAGGCCTTTGTATTTCAAATACCTTGTTGCCAAGTAATATGATGATGTACATCTTCTGTCTGCGAAGACCACCAGAGTATATATAAACTATGAACCATTCTATTTAAGGTCTTGTTAGGGGATTACAAACAATCTTTTCACAGCTTGTCACTCCATTTCAGCTAGATACTCTGTCACTTGGTTATACTCAAGTGTTCCTTCAGACTGAATTCAGTTGGGTCTAGACCTCCTCCTCTCCTCAGATGGGTCCTCATCTTGTATGCGTTAAAGAAAATGGGAATTTATCCACTGGCTTCAGTAGAAGCAGGATCAGGCTCACGTTCACCAACACATCTGCTGCAGTCCAGTTGGAACTACACTCATAGGGAGGTCTTCTCTGAGACATGCTACCACCTGAAACAGTATGAAGTTGTGGTCCCTTGTTGGATTGTCAGAAGTGAGGAATGAACCCCTTCTACCTGGCTTTAGAAGTATTAGCTCAAACAATAGAGGCTCAGAGACCCAGGTCTGTTAGCTTGAAGTCAACAGTAGATTCATACAAAGCTGTTTAATCCAGAAATTAGAGGAGGACAGAGAGACACACTTTAAGCATGGGTTACAAAATCAGTAGCTGCTGAACATAGTACTGAAAATGTTTGAAGATAAAGATAACAATCAACTGCTATGCTGCAATCAATTCTGACTATTGTATCTCATAAAAGATATAGAGATGCGTGATGCAAATGATTGGAGAAATGGAAAGGCTTCGCTCTGAAGAGACAGGGAGAAGATCAGTATTGTTTAGTGAGAGAGGAGATGAGTAAGAAGGGATGTGATAGAGATGTACAATATAATGAAAGCTAGATAGAGTATTCATGTTTTCTTTTTCTCATGGTACAATAATAAGGGGATATTAAAGGAAAGTGAAAGGCAGCAAAACTAAAACAAATAGAAGAAAATACTTTTTTGTTCAACCATGCAAAATTAGCCTCTGGAATACATTGCTACATGTTATTGAAGCCAAGAGCTTGCCAGGATGCAAGAAGATATGATGTTCATATGAATGAGAGCATCCACAGTTACATTTTTTTAAAAAATCCTCAAGTTAGGACGAGACAAACCCTCCATGCCTCAGGGTAAAAGCCAACTTCTAACTAATGGGATTAGGATGAAATTTCCCCAACAGTCAGATTATACCATAATTGTCCATTTTGTGGTTACTTTGACCTTTCTCTGAAACATCTGGTACTGGTCACTGCTGGAGACAGAATACTAAATAATGTACCACTGCTCTTTGCTGGTATGGCAGTTCCTGTGTTCCTAAATAGATTGCTTGGGAAATAACACAAATGAGTTCCTCACTGTGCCCACCACTGTTTGTGCAGATAAGCAGTACCTATTGAATTTGCCCCTGTGCAGTGGAGTGCAGAAAGTAGACCAGATGAACCATCTAAGCAGTAAGCAGTGCTGTGGAATGATATTAGGAGGACTATTTGCACCATTGGGAAGCAATTCCTGTCCATACTGTTGTTGTGCTGATGGAAATTTACAGGGAGGGAGATGGCGATTAGTCTGGTTTGAAATCAAGTGTAATCCAAACAGTCAAAACACCTGTGCACCATTGGGAACACATTTGTGTATGGTTGTGAGGTGTGTTATAGGCAAGATAGAGGGAGGAAAGGGTGATTATCACATCAGAATTCTCAAATGCATGCAAGACCTAATAGACACAATCTGCATGTGGCCCTGCTCCAGGTGGCAACACCAGGGAGTCACAGCCTTGCCTGCTTTCGCACATTGCTTTTTGTCAGCAGCAGTCTTACTCTGTTTCCTTAGAACGTAAAGAGCTCGATTTATTGAATCAAATTCATGAGACAGCAAATCATTTGTAAAACAGCTGTAACCCACAGTTTTAGTTTTATCACATTCAGACTTCCAAGTTACATATATACTAAAACTAAAGATATTATTTTTAGCTCAGAGTGGGGAGAGAACTAAGCATGAATTCTTCTATTTAATATGTGATATAGTCTGAAGTGCCTATACTAATTAGTGTTATAAAGTAGCTTAGGAACAGGAACCACATGTCAACAAGAAGACTAGCAGTAGCTGTATCTCAGGGGAATCACCCTTAAATCTGCCAGAGACAGATGTATTGGATGTGCTTGTTTTGATTTTTTGTCCATATAATAATAATAATTAATTAATTAAAATAATAAAACTTACTGGCCTTTTCTGCTTCTTTTGAAGCTACATTATACTCAAGAGGACTAAACAAACATATAAAGGCTTTTAGCATAACATGATACCTCTCAAGACAGGTAAGTAAAGCAGCAGAGCTGCAAGTTTGGACCAACTCTTACATCTGACACTTGAACGTTCCTTGAACATTTAACGGCCAAACTTTTGAAAGAGTTCAGCTGCTCACATTTAGGGCTCTTAGTGGGAGCTGCAGCTGATGCATACGTGGGAACTTTGGCTCTTGTGACCATCTGGCCCTAGTTTCCTAGAAATGGCATAAACACTGAATAAAAAGCCCCATTTTCTCTGACCTATTACATGATACTGCAAAGTATTTTGGTTAGGGTGTGGTGAATGACTGCAGTAACGCTGCAGAACTTCTCTTCTATGTGCAGTAGTTAGTAAATAGTTCAAGATACTAATCATGCAAGCAAAAGTATTTACCTGTATTTCACTGTGCCCTAACACTATACATGGGCAGTATGTGTGTGTGTGTGTGTATATATATATACTTCTCAGAATATAGGATCTATTTGTCAAATATTTTATTAAATAACTAAATAAATATTTTATAGAATATTTATTGAAGATCAAAAGCAAAGTATAAACTCTTTTTCTTTCAATATCCCCATATTTGCAGAAGATGTCTGTGGGTCTGATCCAAAGCCTTTCCCATCTTCAATGTGCTTTGGATTAGGTGCTAAGCAGTAGTCTGGCATGTTACCATGGGGGAGTATAAAAGAACCAACTAGTAAATTAACACTTGCATGCCACAGAATGCAATCAGACAATCATCTTATATCCCTTATAATTTTGGACAATTTATCTATTATTTATGTGTAATGCTCTGTTATTGAAAAGTTCTTTGGTGAAGTTTAAATTCATTTTAGGAAATTTGATTTACTTTGAAGCTGGTCAGTGGGCTAAGGTAGGGTTAGGAAATGAGAAGTTATTGAACTGTTGTTGATATTAAGAGGAGTTTCTTTTAAAGTAATGTTTCCTATCTTAAAAGCAATCCTCTGAAACAAAACTCATCCATGACTAACATTATGGTGATTTTTTGAGTTCCCTGCTACTCTGTTCTAAGGAAAACAAACAGATAAATGACCCAAACCACTTTAGTCTTCTCTGTTGTAACACACCCAGTAATATAAATGGATATTTTAAACATATATTTTAAAACATGTATATTTAGGATAATTTTAGTTCAGTTGCTTAGCTGGATATTATCGTTTGCAGTGAAAATGCTAAGGAACAAGAACTCACTGCTGACTACCATAGATTATAAATGTGATATTTGCATACAATCAAAATTAGATTACAATTATGTAGAATCAGATTCTAATATTAAAATATGTATTATGAGTGTTGATTGATTTTTTTGCTTTAGATTGTTTTTATTGAACTAACTATTCAAAAAGAAAACTGGAAAAAATAGAGAATAGAAGCATGGTCTTATGATAATAGCACAGAACAAAGAACTAAGGAGTTCTAATTTTGGCTCTGACACTTATCCGCTTTGTGGTCTTGGGAAAACTCCTTAAAATTCTTTGCCTCGGGTTTCCTAGCTGTGAAATGGGGCTAATATGCCTTTACCTACATAAAAGGAGACTCATGGGGATTAATCATATAATGTTTAATGTAGATGAATATTATTGATATTGTTTTACTGAATGAAAACTGAGGCAAAGAGACTTCTCTCAGGTCACACAATGAATAGGTTGCATTATATGAAATACAACAGAGTTTTTTAAAACCATTCTGTGTAGCTCAACCACAAGATATTGCTTGTTTAACAGAATTGGACAATTTTTCATGGGGAGGTCTAAAGGCACATGCTTGACACAAAGGCTATCATTCTGCCAAATGTCAAGTCCCTGCTACAAACCATGGAAGTGCCAGAGCTTCTCAAAGTAAAGGTTTCCAGAATTTTTTAACAGACAGAGCAAGATATTTTTCTGTAGCCTCATTCTCAGAAATGTCAAGTATCAGAGGGGTAGCCGTGTTAGTCTGAATCTGTAAAAAGCAACAGAGGGTCCTGTGGCACCTTTGAGACTAACAGAAGTACTGGGAGC
>NC_048298.1:269220685-269268558 GCF_013100865.1 Trachemys scripta elegans
CCCAGTACTTCTGTTAGTCTCAAAGGTGCCACAGGACCCTCTGTTGCTATTCTCAGAAATGACTCACCAATTTTGGATGAAATTTTCCCATAAAATTCAGCTAGAGGCAGACACTGCAGCCTGGAAAATTTCAGCCTGATCTAATGGAGTCCTGGTCCAGGACTGGAACGTCTAGGTGTTACAGTAACACAAATAATAAATAATAATATAATAGGAAATGTTGAACAACCTTAATGGTAGGTGCTGCAACCAGCCCTGCCTGTACGTAGTGGATGATAAAATGTAGTAGATGCAAACTATTAGGAGTTTAGTATGCCACTTGATACGAAGGCATCATGAAATCTTGCCATCAGAATTAATTTGAATTGGTTGGTCTAGGAACATTTTCATGTGGAGTGAAAAATATCTGGACATTTCAAATAAAGGTAATGATAAACAACACTGTATGATACTGTGGAAGGTTCTGGTGAAGTGCACCAAGGATCCACATTAGGTCCACTACTGTCTAACATATTTATTGCAGTTCTTTCACAGAAGATAAACAACATTTTGAGATTCAGAAATGTTCTAAATTGTGAGGTTTTGCAAATATCATTAAGGTCTGAAAAATAAAAAGGAACTTGGAGAGTTTAGAATTAAGGGCAGTAAATAATAGGCTCAGATTAAGCTTGGAAAAATGAATACACCTGGTGGAAAATAAATTGAAACATCTCTCTATATAATTGGAAATAGAAACTTGGAAAGCAGTAATGCTGAAAGAGATGTTGAGGTAGAAATGGACTGGAACACATGAGTTTCCAGTGGTCCAAAAAAACCCAACAACCCAAAGTTTTGGACTGCCTACAGAGTCATTACAAAATAGAGCAAGAGGTAATTGTTCTCCCTCTTTATAGCACAACTAAAACTTCACATTGAATATTATAGTCATTTCTGGGCACTGCAGTACCAGACAGATATAGACAGGTTGAAAGAAGTTCAGAAAAGAACAACAAAAGTGATTAGAAGCTGGAAGCATTGAGTAATGAGGAAATATTAAAAGTTCTAACTGTCCAGCCTTGCAGCTTTCATTCATGATAGTAGTACTTACTTACACAAATAATCCCACTGAAGTAATTGGTATGATTCTATGATATTTTCTGCCATTTATTTATAAGTTTTTATCTTTTATCCTGAAACTGAAGTATAGGTACAGGGTCCAGAAATATATTATAAATATGCTTTGTGTACTGTACATAAGCAATATTCTAGACTAGGCCAAACACCATTATTGTTTTATGCCTTTTTTAGGTTCTTGTTTCTCTTGAAGTATTGCCTTGTACCCTACCTATACATTACTGTGCCATGCATTGAATTTCTCTCTGTTTCTCCCTTTTATGGAGCAATTTAATAATACTGTTAAAATATAAATTATACATCTATGCTGAACATCTAGCTTTTTTAATACATTATTGATTCAAGTTTGGGGAAAGGATCAATGACAGCAGGTAGAGTTAGGCTATGATTACACTAGCACTTTTCTCAGTATATGTGGAAAAATTGGAAAGAGTCCAGCAGAGGGCAACAAAAATTATTAGGGGTCTGGAGCACATGACTTATGAGGAGAGGCTGAGGGAACTGGGATTGTTTAGTCTCCAGAAGAGAAGAATGAGGGGGGATTTGATAGCAGCCTTCAACTACCTGAAGGGGGGTTCCAAAGAGGATGGAGCTCGGCTGTTCTCAGTGGTGGCAGATGACAGAACAAGGAGCAATGGTCTCAAGTTGCAGTGGGGGAGGTCCAGGTTGGATATCAGGAAAAACTATTTCACTAGGAGGGTGGTGAAACACTGGAATGCGTTACCTAGGGAGGTGGTGGAGTCTCCTTCCTTGGAGGTTTTTAAGGCCCGGCTTGACAAAGCCCTGGCTGGGATGATTTAGCTGGGAATTGGTCCTGCTTTGAGCAGGGGGTTGGACTAGATGACCTCTTGAGGTCCCTTCCAACTCTGATATTCTATGATTCTATGATTCTATAACTTATGTCACTCAGGGGTGTGAAAAAAACATCCCTCTGAGCCACATAGATACAGTGACAGAAGTGCCAGTGTGGACAGTGCTATGTCAACGGACGAGTTCTCCCACTGATATAACTACCATTGCTCATTGGGGGTGGTTTAAGTATATTGAAAGAAGAGCTCTCTCCAGTCAGCATAGAGTGGCTTCACGAGCGATCTTACAGCGGCACAGCTGCATCGGTACAGGTGTGTCACTGTAAGCTTGCTAGTTTAGATATGACCTTAATGCCAAAGAGAATGAAATGTATCATTTTGTCTTTCATCTGCCAAACAACCCATGGTCTAAGTAACATTGACTTTGGAAGGAAGTAGTCACCAGCCTTCCTTCAGTGCCAGTGGAGAAGTCCTTTGATACTTCTTGTCTGAGTCTTGGGAATGGAGGTGGAATTAACAACTAACTTTAATGCTTATTCAGTCTTTAGAAATGTATTATTTAAACATAAGTAATTTGAAAATGAAATGTATTTGTGTTCACTGTTAAACTTGTGTTTAAAAATTAATGCTATTTGGAAAGTGATCTCTTTTCCTTCTAAACCACTTCTCCCATCTCCAAGTCTGAGCTGTTGCCAAAGATATGTTGTAATTGTGGCATATGTTCTTTTCTGTTGCTGTAACAGTATGATGTCACAGCCTAATTTGTATATAATACCTTAATAATAATACCTTAGTGTGAATAGAAAAGATAAGGATAAGTAAAAGCAATATTATCAAGTAGTTTAAATTATTCATACCAGGAAACTTTGATGTCATCCTCCTGTTTTATGCATGGTTAGTTTTAAACTCAATCTTCCCATCTCTGACTAGGTTCTTTTTAAATTGCATCTTTTTCTGTAGGTCCTACATACATATAAACAAAGCTGTATTGCAAAGAACAGTCCTGAATTAGCAGGGTCATGGAAATGCTCTAATAGTATTAACATGCCTATATTTTATATTTGCATGTATATATGTATGATGTATGCGTGTTAATACTATTAAAGTATCTCCATTATATACTTTATATAAACAAGCTTTATAAAAACGAAGCTGTACACAAGAGCCATTTGCAATACACAGCATGTGTGCTCTGTTTGGTTTTTGCTCAAGAACCATACCAATAATGACAATTTTATTTCTAAATATTCAGAGCTCAAAGCATCCATTTTGAAATCAAACAAGTATTAAGCTGAGGCAACTGCTTAATATTCTAGTTTCACTGTTACATTGACCTTCCACAATGTGTTTTCTCCATCTGTTGGGCTCTTATCATGCAATAGACTATAAGCTCTTTGGGACAGTGAATTTTATTTTATTACATTTTATTTAGTTATATATGTGTATGTAACCATTTACTCAGCATGGCACTCTGGCCCCCTCTAGAGGCTGGGTTGATCAACGTGCTGTAGCCTTGACCAAGAGAGCTGAGTCTCTTAGCTTTTAGAGCCAGAGGTCACGGGTTCAATACCTGGAGCTAATAACCCATCTAAGGGTACAGTGTAATGTGCACAGCGCCTAGGACAGGGAACCCCAGTCTCTGCCTCCTTAGGGGTACACATACACAGACCCTAGCACAATGGGGCCCAGTATCTGTCTGCAGACTTTAGGTGACAACACCATACAGATAATACTTCGGTTCTGCCACAGCTCTATGACTGTAATATGACCTAAGGTAAATTACTTCAGACCAAAATTTTCAAGCTTTAGTACTTAGTTTGACAACTTAGGGTATGTCTATACTGCAATTAGACACTTTCAGCTGATCTGTGCCAGCTGACTCAGGCTTGTAGACATTCGGGATCGGGCTGCAGCCTGATACCTAAGTAGAATTGCCAGGTTATTAATGTGTACTTAATTTTTAGAAGTCTGTATAACGTCTACAAAATGTATACAAAAAATGTATATATTTAAATTATATCCCTCTCTCCCACACTTTTCTCGTTGTTTGTCTTAGATTATAAACTCTTTGGGGCAGGGATAATTTCCTTTGTGTAAGTTACCTAGCACACCGTGAGTGCAATTAGAATCTAATAATAATTTAGATTTTATGTTTCTAACTTGAAGCATCTGCATTTGAATTTTTTTCCTTTAACTCCTTTAGGGCAGGTCCTTAATTTGTAGAAATCATGGTAGCTCCTTGGAGTTATGACCACTTACTTCAGCTGATGATCTGGCCTTGTGTGCCTCAATTTCCATGTTTGTATAATAGGAATAATACTATTAACCTACTTCACAGGTAATATTTGTAAAGCTCATTAGATCCTTGCCTGCACAACATTATTTAAATTAATATTATATTTGATCATATGACCATACGGTAAAAAACGTTACACTCTTAAAGGTATAGTAGTAAAATTTAGCTCTGTCTGAGCTTAATGGGCCCGAGTCTATGTTGCCCTGAACCCTATGTAGTCATTCACACCAGTGCAAAGTGATGGATTTGGTAGCATTTAGCATCAGTTTGCATTCATTCTGCCTATTGTAAATGACTGCACAAGGTGCATAGGTAACAGTGAAACAGCCCCAGAGAAGAGGACTATAAAATTTTCTCTATCCAATAGCTATTAAATTTGCAAATGACAGTTGGAAAAAATGTAGATCTTTGTTTTGTGTTAACTTTTTGTGAACCATTTTTTATTATACTCTGCCAATGAAAAGCAAAAAGAGTATAAGACAGACACAGCTTTCTGGGTTTTGCTTTTCTTTAAGTGTGATCATTTAGGTAATGAATCTAAACGGAGCTGTTCTGCCATCCTAAAAACACTTGAGGCAGCAGCCTTAAGTGAACAAACACAAAAGACTGTTCACTTGGTAGTTTTAGAGCATATTAAAACTTAAGCTAAGTTTTCAAAAATGGATGTCTGAATTGGACTTATATATATTATTCTATACCCATCTGGGTACCTTTCAGATAAAATCAGTGGCTTTAGCAAAGTCTCCAGTGGACTTCATGGAGTCTCTGTCTTTGGGTGGTAAAAACTCTTCATGGGATAGGGATTTTGTTCTTGACATTTTTAGATTTTATTAATTTACTTTAATCTTTTTTAAGGTTGATTTGTTTCAGAGTGTTTTTTTTGGGGGGGGGGGAAGGTTGGCTGGTTGGAGCTTTTCGAGTAAGATGCATTGTCTGTATTGTGAATGTCATCTCCATCATGGAAAGGCCTTTTCAAAGATATCTATTTTATTACTTTTAAAAGAAAGTTAATTCATACAATTATTAAATTAAACAAAAAAAGTTTTGCACACAAGAGATGCTGTTGGTGAGGGGTGGGGAATAACCCTACTTTGAACTCTACTTATGTGGCTCTTTGGAATGCCAAAAGACCGTGTAAACTGATTATGTATTAGAGTTTTCCTGTTCCACGAGTGCCTTGTCCAGACCTGAGAGGATGAGGAGGAGAAGCTTGCCTACTTCATGGGATGAGTTGCATCAAGCTTGGGGAACTCATTTAAATAAGTCTCCACCCTCATCTGCATGAAGAAATAGGAACATTTTCCATTTTAATGAGGGAAAACTGAGCTATAAGATTAAACATTCTTAAATCCAATCTTTCTACATGCATTTTTTTCTTGTACAAGAATTCCAAGTATATCATTGTGTTACTTAAAGCAGAATTATTTGTGCTATGCTAAGTCATTTTCTTTATTTGGAATCTAGTATGTTTTTCTTTTGAAAGTGAAGCATTAGGAAGACCATAGTAAGATATTCTTGGTCACTTAAATCTTGCCCGCCAAGCATGAAAATCAGAGGTGAAAGCTATGGCACTTAAGCCCACCCTAATTCTGACAGCACAGAGGGCTGAACCCCATTGTGATGGAGCAACAGTGGTTGATTGTGGTTCATTGTGGCTTGTTTTTCAGGACAAGTTTGACTTTTACTCTCCTTTAACTTTGCCAAAACAAAATACTTTTATCTGAAACCGTTCGTGTAAATTCCACTGCAAGTGGAGAATAATGTGGGACAGTTTGATGCTAATCAGACAAGGTGTTTGATATGTGATAATTCAAACAATTGGAGGTTTTCTGACTTGTTTTTTTTTTTTTAACTTCTTGTCTCAAAGCCAGTTTATTGTATGAATTCTAAACTTAGTTTATTCCATTGTCCTCATCAGGGACTATTGATGCAGCTTATAACAACGTATTTGTCCTGGTGAGAACACTGCCAGGGAGCAAGAGGAATTTAGATTCCGACAGCTCTTTGTTGAGTTTATAAATTCCATCAGGCAGGGCAAAATAACTCCACAAGAGTAGACAGTCTTACTGGGGCTGAGTAACCTGTGAAGCTTGTAACTTGTACAGCACTGAGAAGGGTTGCTGAAGTCAAGATTCTCTCTGGTCCTGCAGAGTTTATAGCCTCTGCTGGTTCCCCAGATCTGTTAGGTATCTTTGGTGTGCAGAAATTATAAGCCCTACATCGTTTAGATCAGGGATCGGCAACCTTTGGCACGCAGCTCGCCAGGGTAAGCACCCTGGAGGGCCGGGCTGGTTTGTTTACCTGCGTTTGCAGGTTCGGCCGATCACAGCTCCCACTGGCCGCGGTTCGCCACTTCAGGCCAACGGGGGCGGCGGGAAGCGGCGGCCAGCACATCCATTGGCCCGTGCCACTTCCCACAGCCCCCATTGACCTGGGACAGTGAACTGCAGCCAGTGGGAGCCGCGATCGGCCGAACCTGCGGACGCGGCAGGTAAACAAACTGGGCCGGCCTGCCAGGGTACTTACCCTGGCAGGCCACGTGCCAAAGGTTGCCGATCCCTGTTTTAGATATAGACAAGAACCAAGGAAGAGATTCAAAGGAGTTGTGACATGACTGGAATAGTCATGGGAGAGGACTTTAGAATATAGACTAAAGTATGGCAAGGAAAGGTAAAATTCAGGGAAAGAGTGGGAAGGCGACAAAGTAGAACTCTGTTTCTGTGTAGGTAGGCTTGAAAAGCATGGTATGAGGTGTCATCCAGCATATTTATACAATAGTCTTGAAATGCACAATAATGTTTTTGCTTTTTGGGTGTTTTTGTTTATTTTGTTTTTATGCTGTGTCAGATTAACTTTTTTTTCCAATCTAGTAGCAGTGGACTGATACATATAGAGATCCAGGTAGTATTTGTTACTGGCAAATTTATGAGCAGAGCACTATCGGAAGTATTGATTTCAAGTTTTAAAAGGGAGACAAGACATACGCTATAATATTGTTAAATGCAGAGGCAGTATCTTTAGTAAAAACCCTTAACCAGTGGGGACCCACTCTTCAAACTACCCAACTGGACTGTTCCAGTGCCAATTTCAACTGAGCACCAAGGCCCCGGGCTCTACAAACCTGATGGTGAGTATGAAAGAAATACCCTCTCTACACCATCAGGCATACCCGGGAACCCCCACACTGGAGGCTGGAGCTATGAGATAAGTAGAGCCAAATGCTGTGTGAGACAAAGAGGCACACCCCTCACCATGTCATGTTGTACTCTGGGTTATATCCAAGCAGCCCATTGAGTTACAGTGATCTGTCATCAGACGTTTTTAACCCACCAACTGCACTGGAACCTGCCAAAGTTGTGACAATTAAGTGAACACTCCCCGCTCCCCCCAACCAGACCTCCCTGGATGCCTGATGGGAGGTGAAAAAAATCCACCCAGCAATTTGGCAGTGTAACTGTATGGGAAAAGTCTTTTCCAGACGTCAAACAGTTTTTCAGTGCTAGGCCCCAACATCACCAGTTCATGTGATAAAGGTGACTAAAGGCAGGGCTGGAACAGAGCCCCATTGGCTTTTCATTCGACATTCTTCATAAGCTGAATGAACAGCCGAACCTACATTTTCCTCTGATCCCTTTAGCAATGGTATTCTGACCCTTCTGGTTTGCATTATTGAATAAAAAGTGGGTAGATTAAATGTAACTGTAAAATTCATCGTTCAGTGACAGGAAGGCAATAGTTAATTACATTTCTAGGAAGATGCCAAAAAATAACATGCTGAGAATTCAGCTATCCCCCTTGTTTAAAAATACATTTTCTCATTCAAAGAGTTCCTGCTTTTTTAAGGCTAGAATAATACTTCTTAGTGGAAAATGTTTGTTCATACCGTACATTTCCAGAAAATAATGATGATCTAATGTTTAGAATTTGAATTCAAACACAGCTGATATCTAAACTTTTTGCAATCTCAATTAATGTCCTCGATGGCAGACAGAGATCCATACAGAATGGCAGATTCTTTCTGGAGTAGGTCAGTGTCAAGCAGGGAGTGGTGGTGCAGAGCTATGTGTTCCCATCCACCCGAACAAAATAGGGGGTACTTTTTGAGACTGTACCATTTTTATTTTATGTACAATATTTCCAAAGCATCAGTGGCTTCAAATGCATCCTGCTGTTTCTTACAATGCATACTAAAATGAATTATTGGGATCCTGAATTTACTGAAGTACAGACATGGTTAAACCCTCTTGATTTTTGAGGGTTTTCATTTCTGTTTTAGGAAATTCTTGTGAGGTTTGTTAAGTTTTCAAATGCAGTTGTATGGACATTATTGTTGTTACTATTGTTACTTATTTGTATTACCGTAGCACTAGAAGACAAAGACAGGAACTAGGACCCCATTAGTGCAAGGCCCTGTATAAACACAGAACAAAAAGACAATACTTGCCCAAAGGCATTTACAGACTAAGTATAAGACAAGAGATAACAGGTAGTACAATGAGACAGTACTTGTCAATATGATAGGCAGGGGTCTCAGCAAGCCAGCTATTTCAAAACACTAGTCAGAACTACCACAATAAAATGTAGAGCCCTGTTCTGAGATTAACCTTGCCAAATTCTGTGACATGATTGTGGTAGCAACCAATCTACTCTATATCATGTATGTAGTTTTCATTTTTTTTTAAAGTAAAAGAGCTAAAAAGTGTAGAGTGTCAGGAATGGGTGGGGTTCTGTGGCCTGCAATGTACAGGAGGTCAGACTAGATGATCATGATGGTCCCTTCTGACCTAAAAATCTGAGTCTGTGATTCAAGGTGGTAAATTATATGGTCAAAAAGATACATTTTCCTCTGTCCCATTCTTACAACTACTTACCACCTTGCCGCAAGATCAACATAGAAATTCCCAGACCAGTGGTCCATGTAGTTCAGATGATGATGGCTAGTGCATGATGTTTCAAAGGAAAGTACAAGAGTACATAGTGGACAATTATGGAATAATTTTTTCATTAAGAATATTTCTTTATAACCACGTTAGTCAGTGATTGGTGTTTGCCCTGACACATGGTATTTTCTATCCTGTAAGTGTGTAGAGAATTATCTTATCTATTGAACTGTGCATGTTTTCATTAGCTATATAATATAATTATTATTTTGATTATTTGTACTACAATAGCATGCGGCGGCCCCAACTGGCACGGGTGTACATTTATACAGAGGTACATATATACATACATATAGAGAGAGATTATCCTTGTCCCAAAGATCTTACCATTTTTAACTATGCGAAGGGGACGTGGGGAGGGCAAAAAAAAACCTTGTTGCTATCCCCATTTTATGGGTGGAGAACTTAGGCACCGAGAGACTAAGTTAAAATCAAACAAGAAGCATATGTCACAGCCAGAACTGGAACCCAGGTCTGCTTAGTCCCAATGCACCACTTTAGCCACAAAACCAACCTCACTCTTCACTGTATAGTATAATATAAATGCCTAATCCTTCTTTAGAATTCTGCTAAACTTGTAAAGTCAAGATCATCTTGTACTAATGAGTTCGCCAGGTTGATTATGTATTGTATAAAGAAAGTATTTCTTTTAATCAATTTATAGTTTGTTGCCATTCAATTTAATTAGATGTCCCCCTGAGAGAGAGAGAGAGAGAGAGAGAGAGAGAGAGGATAAAAAGAAGGCCTTCTCTATACCATTTGGTTTAATTCATCATTTTATGTACCTGTCTCATGTCTCTTTATTCATTTCCACTCTAAACTTTAAGCAGTCCCAATTTTTTCACTCTTCCCACATACAGAAATCTAATGCCTCTAAACATTTTTGTCATTCATCCAGTGAACTTTTTTGGGGGGAGAGGGAAGATGAAGGTGAATGCAGTTCAGATCATGATCAATCAAACTCCCCAAATATTCCTTTCCTGGAATGGACAGGGGTTTTTAGAATATCTCATATTTTCATATTTAGGAATTTCAGGTGTAAGGTTTCCCATTATGATCAGATTGTTATTATTATACTCATATTATTATTTTACTTTATTTTAAATGTTGCTACTTTTCTTTCACATTATATCTTCTTGGTGTCCTGGAATTTGTTGGGTTTTTTTTGTTTTTGTTTTTGTTTTGTTTTTTGCTCGAAATAGCAATGGAAAAGCCTTCAACAAAAAATCTAACATAGTTTAATTCTAAAAACTCAGAAGAGGATTAATTTATTGTATGATACTTAGTGTGTCTGAAACAATGGATTTTGGACATTTCTTATTAGCTCGTCAGCAATGATTTTCTGAGATATCTAGCATTCTAGAGTTTATGAGGCTGTATTCTGAGCCGCCTGGTTGTAGAAGAAACACACAGAAAGGTTACTAATTGTATTTTTGTATGAAAGAGTTTTATTAGATTAAGTGAGGTCTGAAAAAGCCCAGCAATTGCTTTTTACAGGTCATTTTGCAGTGTTGCAATCTGGAATCAAATACTGTCTACTATTAATGGTAAGCCAGTAGAGAAATGTTGTTCCAATTCAATTATGTGGAAATATTAGTTGGATTTTATATTGCTGATGAAGTACGCATATTTTTCACCTCATACTTGATGTTTTGCCCCTTCAGCCATGAGCTGCCACATTGAACAGAAACAAATCTCCAGTGGCCTTAAGAACCAAGTGTGAACTGCATGTTAAATGTGCATGATCAATTAAATGTTTAAATTGTCTTAGCCCAATATTTAATATCAGTGACTAAAAATATAAACATGTTCCTTTTTTCCCCCCACAGTCTCCAAACGTCCACAACTATCCAGACATGGAAGCTGTACCCTTGTTGTTAAATAACATGAAGGCAGATCCCCCAGAGGATTCATTATCTACAGACCATTTCCAAACACAAACTGAACCAGTGGACTTGTCAATAAACAAAGCCAGGTCATCCCCTATAGCAGCCTCATCTTCACCGGTTTCCATGACAGCATCAGCCTCCTCTCCTTCTTCTACTTCAACTTCTTCTTCTTCTAGTCGGCCAGCTTCCTCCCCTACGGTAATAACATCAGTATCTTCAGCGGCATCTGTGCCATCAGTATTAACTCCAGGCCCTCTTGTGGCCTCTGCATCTGGTGTTGGAGGCCAGCAGTTTTTGCACATAATCCATCCAGTACCACCTTCAAGCCCCATGAACTTACAGTCCAACAAAGTGAGTCATGTGCACCGCATTCCAGTGGTGGTGCAGTCGGTACCTGTAGTCTACACAGCTGTGAGATCACCTGGAAATATGAACAACACTATAGTAGTACCGCTGTTGGAGGATGGGAGAAGCCATGTTAAAGGTAAGACAAGTTGGCTTTGCGTATCCCAGGCTCATTTGAAACATTGTAAAGCATAAATTAACCTGTGGTAGCTGAATAACAGTTCTTTTGAAAATGCTGTTAACTTTATAAACCTATTTTTTTTCATCTGCTGAAGCTTATTTTACCAAAAAGTTTAAGAAACCTTAAAACAAAAGAACAGATGAGGCCAGATTCATCCCTGGTGTAACTTAATTGGATTCAATAGAGTGGCACCAGAGATAATTTTGTCCATCATGACTAATAATCATCACTTTGGTATTTGAGTGCCTGGCACTGAAATTAGGGAATAGGAAGATGGGGAAATAGTAAAAAGCCACTCAGAAGGACAGGGAGAAAACCGCTAGTTGGAATGGACCTAAGAAAGGCAAAGGAGTGAGGCAAAGGAGAGAGAGGTTCAGTTTGAGAACAGTGCTGTTGCAGGAATATGAGAAGGAAAGGCCTCCAAAGCAAAAACCAGTGACAGATGCAGAGTGGAAGGTATAGAACCAGGTTTCATTCAGCCTAAGGAGGGCCAGTGGGAGACCCTGCCTCAGGTTGTTTCTGTTGGAATGAACAGTAGAATGGAAGGAGAAAACAGGGGATGTGAATGGTGCTAATCAGTTTTACGGAAATAAAACCCAAGATGCAAGCATGAAAGTAGGAGAGAATGCATGAGAAGGAGAGTGCGGGCTGAACAGTTGGCCTGTATTGAGAAAGATCTCCAAAGAGGAGGAAAATGAGAGTGGAAAAGAGTTGTAAGGGCAAAGGCAGAGAGCAAGAAGATGACACTGAAGTTATAGGAGAGGAGAAAATATTAGGAATCGGGAGAGCAGAAGAGGAGTAGTTTTGATGAGATGTGAGGAGAAAGGGAGACAGGAAAAAGGTGGACGGAAGAACACAGAAAATAGATGTGTCTATCAGTGGCGGGCAACCTGCGGCCCATCTAGATACTATGGTGATTGGTGCTTTATAAGCACAATGGACCAAGAAATGTTAGTGGCAATGGTAGGAACATGAGGGAGGCTAGAGGCAAAGATCATTGCATGTTGATAAATAGAACATGGTCACATCTCCCCCCCCCCCAAAATGACCTATTGCTCCAAGCTGCAGGGGAGAGTATTAATAGCTAATCTCACTTTTAGGGCTCATGAGACAGAAAAGCATTTAGCATTATGCTTTATAACATCCCTAGAGTTTATTATTGCTTAATTAAGAGATTCATGAAGTCATTCCCAAAAGATTGTTTCTTTTGACTCTTCTGTCTATTTCTGGTGTAATAATATTACGTTTGATGGCAATGGTGGGGTTTTATGTTTTTTAGTAGCATCATGTTGTTCATAAATCTTTGTTTTTCCCCTCCCATTGCCTCAGTCCCCTAGCTTTAGTATGGAAGTCAACCAGCCAAGCCTCTTGCAAAAATGGAACTTATCCTTTTTATAGGCTCAGAACATGCAAAACTAACTCAGAACATATCTGGTTTTTGTTCTGAAACTGGAAATGATGGTGGGTTAGGACATTTTATTACACTTTATACAATGACATAATTTTAGGGCCCTGTGCCATTATGTAAAAAATGATAAATGAAAGTAGCATGGTGCAACATACTATAAAATAGTTGTAAAATAAATAATCTTGATTTGATGTTTTGTTTTGGAGTTTTGCATTGGGATTGAGCTGAATCTGACCTTGAGCTTGACGAGTATTGTCCTTGGGTACAGAAACTGTTGGTTTACTTTTCAAAGGTAGTAACTGGCAATAGTTACAACTACATCTGTAGTCAGTACTTTCCCAGTTTGTGAGAGTGGAAACTCACTACCCCCGTTCACCAGCAAAATTCCAGAATTTAGTGTACTGTAGGGATTTCAGCCCACAAGCTTCAGATGCAGACATACTGAGCTACCCTGACAGCCTCTCCTTTGTGCTATTATTGGCAGAGATCATTACCCAGCACCACTGCACCTCTGAATGTACAACTAGAGAAAAAGAAGGGATTAAGCTGTCCTTTAATTTTTTTTTTCTTCAGCTGCACCCTTTCTGCTGTCACTGATACTTCTGATAGAAATGTACAAGTTAATTTGAATAATTATAATAAAAGGATAATGGTAACAATCCAAAAATAGGTAGCCATTCTTTGTTAGCTCTTTCTGGCATGTTTTTTCTTTCTTTGTTATGTAAACCAATACAAATAAGAAAGGCAATAAACAATATATTTTGCATAAATTGACAGCTAAACTTTAATTTCATATATGCATATCATAGTTTAAATTCAATGATGAGCTTTTTGAGTTAACATATGTAATAAATATATACGGATAATAAAAGGGCATTGCTCTGCAAATTAAACTGGTGCCAATCTCCTCCAGTCAAATGAATGAGACACACAGATTCAGAATTATCTAAAATTTGTGTGTGCCTTCAACTTTCACCTGATGGTTGATCATTTATATAAATGTAAAAAGAAATGTTTAGAGATCAATTCTTCCCTCAGTTAACATGAGCAATTGTCAGTGGCAGAATCTGGCTCTTAATCTGTACATTCTTTGTGCCTTGCATTTATCCAAGTCAAAAGTAGCATTAGTGTTACTAGGCCCAATTCAGGAAAGTGCTTAAGCACATGGCTGAAGTCCTGTTGACTTCATTGGGACTTAAGCACATGCGCTTGTTTAAGTGCTTTGCAGAATAAATACTTTTTTCTATCGGTGCCCATAGGTGTTATTGTTGAGTGTGCTTTTTCCTCTTCTTCTGTCTCCCTGCCCAGTTGCCCATCCAGCTACTTTTGTTTTGCCTAAAAACACATTTTGTTTTTTGTATATTAAGAAAACATTCCCTTGATCCCATCTTTCTCTCTAACATCTCATCTCCAAATGATCCTTTTGCCCAAGCACTGAAATGTGCTCTCTGCTCTTACCGCCTACATTTCTTCCCCTATCTCTTCCCTTGAACCGTACAATCTGGATTCTCTTCTTTTCAACAAAACTGCCCTGATTCCTAACTGCTGCCTTCTAGCTAAGTCAACAGGACACTTCTCTGTTCTTATTCTGCTTGAATTCTCTTTTCCCTTCAATATTTGCTGTCCTGATTCTCCTCCTTATCTTGCAAACTACTCTTTGAGTGTCATCTTCACTATCTTCCATCTCATTGCATGTCTGAAATGCCCCATTTGCATGTTCCCCCATTATCTCAAACTCTTTCTCTAAAACTAAGGGTCAGGTGTGAATGCAAAGAAAGATAGTGTGTCCACAGACTTAATGAGGGGAAGCGTGTCTGTGTGTACAAAACTCCTGAATTCCCCTTTGAAAAACAATTTTAAAATTCAAACTTTTTTTAGGTTTCCATTGTACAGGAACTGCTCCAACACTTACTCATTCATTTTACTGGTTACTGGCCAGTACACAGAAATTTGAAAACGTATACAGTATCCAAATGAAGTTGCGTTCTCATTTCTGTGTCTGCTTTAGTCTGACTGTCACCAGGGCCGGCTCTGGCTTTTTGGCCGCCCCAAGCAGAAAAAAAAAAAAAAAAACTTGCGGCGCGGCCGGAGCACGGGTGCAGGGGGACCGGCTTGGGGAGTGGAAGGGGGAGGAAGCGGGCGGGAGAGAGAGAGAAGGGATCGGCCAGGGCTACAGCAGGGGCGCTGCCACGTGGCCCCTCCCGCCGTGCTGCCTCCTGCCGCCTCCTGCGAGGGCTCCGCTCCGGTCGGCGGGGAGGGAAGGAAGAGGACTGCCCTTCAGGGCACTCTGGTTCTCTGCGCTGCTGCCCCCTACAGGGCGGCTGGAGCAGAAAAAAAAAAAAGCGGCCATGCTGCCCTAGGATTGGGCAGAATGCCGCCTCCAACAATCTGCCGCCCCAAGCACCAGTTTGCTCAGCTGGTGCCTGGAGCCGGCTCTGACTGTCACACCAAAAGTGTTAATATAGCATTTTAGGATACGACATCTCCTTTAAAATTTCAGCTCTTATCTTATGCATTTACATGCTTTTGGGGGGGACATGTAGTAATTACCTATAACAAAGAAGAAAAGTCCCAATCTGCAAGCAGAGCCTGAGCCTGAGAGGTGCTTAGAGCCCTGAGCTCTTACTGCAGTCAGTGGGAGTTGAGGCAGCTTAGCACCATCTAGGGGGTCAGCAGTTTGAAAAATCAAACCCACACTGACTTAGACCCAGTCATGCTGTGCATCCTCACCGGCCATTGGCAGTAGTGGGACTTTGCAGACTGTTACGGAACGACACTGTATTATTAATAGGTAGTTTCAGAAAAAAAATCTTATTTAACAAAAAGTTGGCTTAATAAGGATGTATAAAAATATTTGATGGCACCTTGATAAACTGAGGGGTAGGGAGTGACTTCCCAGTGTTAATGTAGGGAGAGACAAGGTGGGTGAGGTAATATCTTTTATTGGACCAACTTCTGTTAGTGAGAGATGAGCTTTTGAGCTTACACAGAGCTCTTCCTCCTGTCAGGAAAACTTATTCAGAGTGTCACAGCTAAATACAAGGTGGAACAGACCGTTTAGCATAACACATATTTCAAGGGACCACTCAAGGTGAAGTGGCCTGGCTAAAGGTCTGAATAATTTACTTCAATTTTTCTATATATAATAAAAGAAGGTATAGGCATAGAGTTAGGAATATTATTTCCAATGGGTCCTATCCCACAGTCCTTTCTCAGGCAAAGCTCCCCTTTATTTCAACTGATGTTTTACCTCAGTAAATGCTGCAGGATTAGGACAACTACATTGTGTTTTATCAACAACTTTGGGAAATGCTTTTGGTGACCACTATTACTATGCAATAAATACTCCTGGGGGAATTCTGCAACACTGCACTCACAGATTTCCTGTCACCCTATCTGCCGAGCCCCCATCACTCCTCAGCCATGGGGAGCTGCTCCCCCATGTGCTCCGCATCCCCTCCCTTCCTTCCCTCCCCCATCACTCCTCAGCCACGGGGAGCTGCTCCCCCATTCGCCCAACCCCTGTGCATCCAGAGCCCCCCATACCCAAATGCCCCCGACAAGCCCCCCACACCTAAACCCCCACCTCGCCCAGGCCCACTGCCCCTGCATTCTGATCCCTGCCAATCCCCTCCCTCCTGCATCCAGACCTCCACCCCTGAACCCAGACCACCCCCCACTGAGCCTCCCGCACTTGAACCCCCACCCCGATGAGTCCCACCCCATATACACCTGGACTCCCCTGCTTGACTCCCCACACCTGGACTCCCCTGCCGATCCCCATTAACCTGCATCTGGACCCCCTGCCGAGCTCCACTCCTTGCATCTGGACCCCCACCCGGCATCCAGACCCCTCTGCTGAGCCCCAACCACCTTCACCCGAACCCCCCTGCAGAGTCCCATTGCCCCAGCACCTGGAATCCCCCCACCCCAACAAGCCCCTGTACATCCAGATCTCCCACTGTGCCACTTGCACCCAGATTGCCCCACACAAAACCCGCTCACTGCACACCTGGATCCCCCCACACTAAGCCCCTCCACACATGGATCCTGCCAGGCTGAGTCTGCCTGCCCACACCTGGTGCACCTAGCAAGTAGGGGCAGGACCCTACGTGTTTCTGGGGCAGGCCCAACCCTTGCACTATGTCAGGGTCAGGTGCAGCCTCACCATCAAGTCCGTGTCCTGGGATAGGGTAGGGGGCTGCAGGGTGATCTCCCTCCTCCGTGCAGCCAGTCGCCTGTGCGCCCCACTGCCATGCTGGAGCCTCCATATTTATTTATAGACAAATAAAATTTGCAGAATTTTGTAGAAATTTAAATACTGTGTGCAGAATTTTTATTATTTTTATGCAGAATTTTTCATTTTTTAGTGCGGAATTCCCTCGGGAGTAAATAAAGCATTCCAACGTATTAAAGACTCCTGAGAGACTTGAATAAAATATTTCTGTTCAGCAATGGTGACCGTTGATATAAGACAGTGGTCCCCAAACTGGGGGCACACCCCCTAGGGAATGCAGAGGAGGAACATTCGGGGGATCATGTAATTGTGTGTGTGTTTATATTGTATTTTAGGCCCATCTCAGGAGTACCTCTGTTGCATCTTATTACATCATATGAGGAACGTACTCCACATGTATTTAAAAAGTTGTCTTTTATATGTTCTCCAGTAGCTAAGATATTAATCAGTAAGAAAAACATTACTAGTTTGGGTAGGTATTCCCTATATTTACAGTAGGAAATTCCCCATACTAGACTATTTTTACTCACCGGTAAGTTGGTAATAGAGTCTTTTAAGCTATTAACGATGCACTCCATAGGAGACTGTTTGTCTTAAGTAGCAGTTTATACTATAAAGTTAGAAACTCAACATTAAGGACTATTCAATTTGTACCATGACTCTAAAGGTCAGGTAATATAGGTCTGTATAAACTGTGTTTGTTGCTTTATGTGGGAAGATTGATTTTTCTGTGTCTCTGCATCTCCATTCACTGTTAGTTTTGACCTGTTTTCCAACAGGGTGGAGTTTATCTGCTTTTTTTTTTTTCTTTTGGGTGTGCACAAAAATCCATTGAGGGTGAACACACTCCACCCAAGCTTCCTCCTACACATTTACTGGATATCTAAAACGTTTGCAAGCTGAATACACCCCCTGCTTTGTTTGGCAGAACCATCAGTGGTTCTGGGAAAGGAGCAAATGAATGGCAGTGACTAGCCACAGAGTGAAACAGAAAGAGAAGAGACTTATGTCCTAAGATGGAATTCACATTAATGTAGAAGCTTCATTTATTTAAGAATCCAGAGAAATAGCAATTCTTCTGGAATGAAGGAACTAAAACATTGGTAGGACAAAATATGTTTTATCATGCATTTGAGACAGAGGCTATTTTTAAGGGAAGCAGAATAAAATAATCATACTTAAGTATGATGACTCCTACAGCACAAGACTTTAATTTTAATTTTAAAATAAATACTAAAGACTTGCCAATGTCTAATTTGGTTTTGTCCCATCTGGAACTACTAATTCATTTGTTCAAAACATTCTGACCTCTTAAAGACTATATTTCATTCTTACATTTATTGTTTGTTTGGCACCAATAGAGTGTTTGGTGCTGTACCAGTCCTGCAGGGCGGCTGGCACCAGAATGTTCACTCCACGCTCAGTAGGAGGAGTGAAGATGCTGGGTGCTTCTCCCTACTTGAATCTGCCCGGCTTTCCAGTTCCCGCTACCAGGTCTGAAAGGGAGGAGACATGTCTATATTTCATTCCTTCCTATACCATATTTGCTAGCACCTGGAGACAGTTTGTTGTTGTTTTTGAGGGGTGGCAGGGAGGGATACACTCTAATTCTTCATTTAGCAAGTATAGGAGGACTGCTGAATATGCCTTGAGGCATTTAGCCATTGCCTGTTTTGGGCATGAAGAATTCCTCTGGTTCTACAACTTTGCATCCCCATCAGCGCACATCATAGTAAAAAAAGCTAGAACTGAGCCCCAAAGCTGTTACTTTGATATAACTGATACAGTTTAGGATATGAACAAAACATATATGTAACCAGACCCATCAAGAGAAATTTGGGGGCCCAGTACCTCATGTTTGCTGCAGTCCGACCCTCTCCCATTTCACTTTATTTACACAAATGTTACATACTGAGGACCCCGGTACAATTGTTCTGCCTTCTGTTCCCTTAATTTTCTGTTTGATACACCTCTACATTTTAGTGTCATTTGGACCAAATTACTGCAAATTTTCTGGGGGGCCAAAGTAACTTATGTACCGGTGGATTCTTGAAGTGTGTTAGTTATACACTTGAATCTCTTACTGCCTTATAGTTCCTCTGCTATATGTTGTTCAGGTTATTCCCTGAGTATATTTTTTCTTGTTATTTTCTCTGGTTTGTTTTATGATGGTGATGGAGTATTTGTATATTAGATGATTGGTGTGATTTAGATCTTAATAGCTTCAGTAGTTCGGTTTCATATAGACGAGAGAGAGAGAGAGTTTTATGACTTCAGACAGTTTAAAATGAAAAAAGTCCTTTGTTTAAAGAAAAATCAGTGTTCGTGTTTATATCTATATATCTATATCTATATATGCACATATTTATGTATCTCCATCCATCTGTGTATATATGATGTGTGTATGTGTGTGTGTATATATATATACACACAGATGGATGGAGATACATAAATATGTGCATACATTACATACGTCCATAGGTATATACACACCCCTATTATTAAGTTATAGCAAATTATTTTACTTGTGAAATGATTTTAAATAATGCCTTAGATTGGACAATGGCAATTAATATCTTATGGTAGATTAGTGACATAATATGTATGAGGATGCCAGTTCCCATTCACTATGAACCATTGCTATGTCTAGTGCAGTTAACTGCTGCAGCCACATAGACTCATAAAAATCTCAATAAAATCTGAAAACTGTAGAGTATGGGTAATCTCGCTATAAATTATAATAAAAATTACCCCTGTAGACTCTATATTCTGACCATTAAGTTCATGGATACTGCTGCTTTGTACATAAAGTTTTATTAAATACATCGACCAGTTCTGTTGGCCCTACCAGACAGCAAGCTGTTTTGATTTAAAATCTGATTAGTGTTCTCAGAGAATTTTCAAAAGCAAAAACTGTTGATAATGAACATTAAATAGGAGTGGAAATATCTGATATGTGTTCCATGTAGTAGTTATCTGCTTGTGGAGATGGTGGGAGGGAGTAAAGGACATCTTTTCCACAATGAGTACATTTGTTATGTCTGTAAAGCAAGGATTTGGTTTCCCAACACAGCTGTCCAAAAGTATATTACATAAACTAGAGCACAATATCCAGTCTCAGAGGGTTTTCTTTGAAATGCTTCATGTACATCTGTATCTGGAGGTGCTGCTTCCATTGTAGGAAATATGTAGCAGGATATATGACATTCTGCTTCAGTATTTCCCTCCCTAGTGACTGGCTGCTGGATTCCTAAACCTGTCACGGATGACAATCTTCAGAAGTGGTTTGTATCAAATGGTTGGGTGTGGATCTTAGATAGAATCTCTTTTTACCTTATGTAGCTGGAGATCTAATAGACAACTCTCATCACAAAGAGCAATGTCGATATTTGCATACTTTTCCCTTCCTGTCATTATTCATGGTGGTGAGCTTGATCTTCTCAGCTGAGACAGGATGTTGCAGCATGGCAACTTGCCCTCTAGCATTCTGCAGTGTCCACATCTGACAGCACCCAACTCTATGACAATGGTGTCCCCAGGCATAATGAAAAATATGTCAAGGTGGTGTTCACTGAGCTTTACAGCCCAACATCAAGTGTGTCACTTGGCTATCTTTAATCCTCGACCACTAGGCCTTTGAGGGACGTAACTTCAAAGGAAATGCCCAGTATTGATATAGTGGACATACTCACCCTCACTCTGGGAATAGACTCCAAGTTATGGCATGTGACCAGACATTTGTAATTCTAACCTATTTCCTGGCATTAAGTGGGATGGGATGATCACAAGTCCCTCTATTTAGTATTTGAATTTCCTGGATTTGTGATTATTCAGGAGTTTTTGAAACATTGGCAGCCATTAAAGCCAATGCAGGCAGACACCCACCTTCTTCTTCACCTCATGACAGGAAGACAACTATATTCTTTCTCCTCCCAAGACAGACAGACATGAATATTAGTTGACGCTTCTGGGGTGATAAAATGAGGGGTTGTGGCTATTGGATGAAGTGTGCAGGTGGGTGGTGCTGCTGTTTAGGTGCGGGTAGGTAGAGTTGTTGGGATTCAGGAATGCATATTCTTTTTTTAACATGGTCCAGGACTTGTGCTTACCAGTTCACTGATCCTGTTAGTGTTTGAACTGGTTCTGACAACGTTTCTGTGCCCTGGCAAGTCATAAAACATTGATCCAAAAGCCTAGAGGCTGTATAATTTATTAAATTATATTTTCCAGTACTTTATTGTTAATGCAGCAAGTCCACATCCAGAATAATATTGTTGAAATTCTTGTGAATGTGAAAATCATCGGGGGGGGGATTGTTTTCCTATTCCTGGGAGAGATTCCTGGTAGCAAAAATAACGTTTACTACTAGAAATAATTTTCTGTTAGCTGATATTTAAGTTTTACATAGGGTTACCAGATATCAACTGTGGAAAAAAAGGGACAGGGGTGGGGGACAATAGGCGCCTATATAAGAAAAAGTCCCAAAAAACAGGACTATCCCTTTAAAAACGGGACATCTGGTCACCCTACTTTTACATATTACATTTGCAAGGAAAGTAATGGAATCACAGCTTCTCACTTTTGGTAGCTAGAATGGGTTGAAATTTCAAATTTATCAATCAACAGGCCAGAGACTGATGTAAAAGATGGATCTCCAAGCAGGGATTCTGGACAGCACACTAACAGAAATCCCAGTACCCTTCCCTTTTCAGCTTTAAAAAGAGGCATAGATTATAAGGTCATAAGGAACCATAATCATCTAGTCTGACCTCCTGTGAAACACAGGCCGTAGGATTTCACTCATTGATTCCTGCATCAAACTTCTCACTCAGTGCATTTTCCCGGATCTCACTGATGGGGGAGGGGCAGAGAGCTTCATTTTTCTGGCTGGCAGGCTTGATGCTCCAACTACTAGGTGTCTGGTACATTTTCAAGGCCTGTTATAAGCAATTACTTTATATTGAACAGTGATGCTATTTGTTAGATTAGCATGCAGGATACTGTACATTCGTCATAGAAAGCACAGTGTGAAGTTTCACATATGAAACAAAAACAAACCGTCTACTAATATCATACACTCATTCAGAAGGCAGAAATTGATTTTTAATCATTTTAAGAGCGCAACTAAAAGCATGATTTAGTTAGTATTATATCATGATACTTCAGCATATGTCTCTGTATATACATATTTGCAAGGCTATTAGCAAAGAGATTATTTAATTCAGAAGACAAGTATTGAGGTTAAACATACAGTACCACAGTCCTCAATATTTCAGAATGCTGATATTCTATTTTTTCTCTTTATTTTCACACCGGCAAGTATCGGTCCCCTAATAAGTCATTTAAGCATTAGCTAACTCTGTACGGCTTAACTAATAAGGGAGGCAAAACTCCTGATGATTATTACTCTGCTTTCTTCTGCTCTTAAATATTGCATTCATCTTAAACCTCCAGGGGCAGGATTTGATTTAAATCTAAGATAATGTATTTATGTGAAATTACTGCTTGTAGGTCTCAGCCTTCCTATTGATGGGATGACTTTCTATCACATCAGCTTCCAGAAAACTTGATCAGAAAAAAAAAATCAGGTTATAATTGGAAAGTGTCAGGAGCAATAGCAGTGAACTGGTGTACTACACTTTTCATCTCTAAAGATTTTCTGCATATCTTATATTAGGTCATAGTGAGTTTGGTGGGCTCATCCTATATTTGTGCACATCAGTAAACCACTAGACAGCTCAGCACAATTAAGAGTCTCATCTCTATGCAGGGCCAAGACTTGAAAAGCAATGTATAGCACCAGTCAAGGTTGAGGTGTATTGGCAGAGCTGCACTGAGGAAGCTTGCGTAATGTCTGCCAGTTCCTGCACTATGTGATTCCAAGGCAATGCTGTTAATCCTTCAGTTTCCTGAATATCAAACTCACCTTGTCTCTTTTTAAAATAAATGGAAGGTGTGGTGTGATATTTAGTGCAGAGAGGTAGAATGGTTAAATGTCAGTGATTGTACAATGGCACAGCGATAAAATGTTTTTAAGATCATGCTTAAAAATTGTCTGTATAATTCCATGAAATATATATTAGTCAACAAATATTCTAAATGCTTTAATTAATTATTTATATTTTTCTTAAAGGAACTTTTGTTAAACTTGAGTGGATACCCGATGATCTTATTCTTTTAGGTAGTTTTTCCTACAAATGGAAAACATGGTGGTATGTGTGAGTCTTTATGAAAATGAAACTCCAGTAGCTGTTCTAATATCAGCAAACATATAACAATGAATTTTGTCTCTGTGTTTAATTTTATTTTATTACAGTGCCATTGTTGTAACTGTATATTTTTAATAAAAGGTCAAAATATTACAATTGTGGTTATAAAGTAATAGCTCGAGTGCTGGAGTGGTTGGAACAGGCTTTTGCTGTGTTGTTCTGTTGAAAGATTGGCTTCTAAAAGGAAACATTTTTCTGATTAATTTTGGTAATGGGGGCAGCGAGAGGAGATAGGGCCCTACTGAATATGTGCTAGTGTGTCAAGAGCTAATCTTTACACTATTTCAACTAAAAGGAACATTTGTCCTTCAGGTTCATATAGACATAGAGCCTTATGGCCTCCTCAGCTCTGTAAACTCACATACATCCTCACATAATTCCTCCACTGCCTCCCTAATCTATTCAGCTTCCAGTACAAAATGCTTATTTTTATAACTCTCCATGGATCTTTACCAGCATATATGTTGTCCCCTCACAACACTCACCCACTCTTTTCCTCATTCCCTCTGCTTGCCTAGCACCAGCCTCCTTCGCACTTCACAAAACCACCAGACAGCTCAGCACAATTGAGAGTCTCTGCTCAAAGCAGGGCTAGATCTGGAAAGCGAGATGCAACACAAGTTAAGGTTAAGATGAATTGCGTGGGTACAGCTGCACATTGTCTGCCAGTTTCATCACTGGCTCTTCACTGATTTTCATATCCCATTTGCTAACATATCTTTTCTCCCTTGTCTAAATCTTTTAATTCTCTCTCACATTCTGTTGTTTGTTATTCCAATAAATAACTACAAATCATTATTTAATAACTGTGAGCAGCATATACAAACCTGGAAGCAAAAATCTCTTAAAGCTATATTTAGATGTCTAAATGAAAGTGGCCTTATTTTCAGAGCTGCTGACTTCATTGGGACATGCTTATCAACTGAAAATCAGGCCACTTTTACAAAATACAGATTTTGGAATCTAACTCTAGGCCCTCTGAATTTGAACATTTTGGCCTGTATTCTTAACTTTATAAAATATTTTTGGATACCGTTTATATGGAAGAAACTATCAAGAAAAAGGCCCTAATCCTCAATTGACTGTACCAGGGCCGGATTAACTCTCCTGTGGGCCCAGGGCTATTAGATTTTGTGGGGCCTCTGTATACAAGTATTTTTCCTGGGAGGGAGTTTGGTGAGGAGAGGTCTGGGAGGGAGTTTGGGTGCAGGAGGGAATTCTGATCTGGGGCAGGCGGTTAGGTGGAGGAGGGGGTGCGAGGTGCAGGCTCCGGCTGGGAGGTGCTTACCACAAGTGGCTCCTGGCTGGCGTGCAGCAGGGCTCAGATTGCCTGCCTGCCATAGCCTCACACCGCTCCCAGAAGCAGCTAGCTGCTAGCATGTCTCTGCGCGCCCCTTGGGAGGGAGGGGGGCAGTGGGTCGCCGTACACTGTCCGCGCCCGCAAGCGCTGCCCCTGTAGGGGACGGTGCCGAGGGTGGGGTCAGCGCACAGAGCCGCCTCCCCCACCCCTTGCTCAGAGATCACTGCCTGTGATTTATTATCTTGAGTTGGGGCCCTGGGCTGCAGCCCCTAAAGCCCCCTTAGTCTGCCCTGGACTGTACCCCAGCAATCAATTGCTGGATTGGAGCCAAAAATTGTATTGTTTTATGGGGTTCCAAATTCACAAGCAGTGGAGCTGCTTTTCAGGTACTCTTGCATATATACTTCCCACCCACAGCCCCAAGCACAGGGCTGGCCTTACCATGAGGCAAACTGAGGCGGCCGCCTCAGGTCCCAGACTGTGGTGGGTGGAGGGGGGGCACCACTAGGACCCAGAGTGTAGAAAATTGTGTCTGCTGCTGGTGCATATGTATTCTCTCTGCTCTAGATGCACAGAGATGGTGGAGTGCTGTGCTGGAGGAAGGAGGGCACAAGAGACATAACAGGAAGGTAGGAGAAAAGGTGAGAGGGAATAACAGAAAGCAGCAGGATCTTCAGGGAGAGAGAGGACGAGGAGCCTCTTATGACCCTCTCTAGCACCTCTAGGAGCTTGGACTGATTAACGCCAGCTTCTCAGGGAGCTTCCTGTTTCCTGCTGCTTCCCTGAACCCACTTGAGGAGAACAGGCAGTCAACTGAAGTAGTAGGAGCCAGTTAGGCTGATATCTTCCCTCACTCAGTCCCTGCTACCAGCCTGCTTATTTGTCCCCTTCAGTTGAGTGTTGAGAGCCTCTATAGCTGGTACAGAACAGCAGTCATGAGTGAAAGAAGAAAACACCCCTCTGGGGCAGCATTCAGAAAAAGAAAGAAAGCAAAGGAAGCTTTTCTATCAAAGCAGGAAGGAGCTTTCCTGAGATACATAGACACAAATGTTCACGGTGAGCCTTCCGGCCCCAGTGAGGATGTGAGTGGTGAGGAGATGCCTGATCTTCCAGTTAGTCAGAGTGCAGGTGACCTGGCAGCTACTGCAGCATCCATATCTGCATCTCAAATGGATGTAACCATGCACATTCCTGAAGAAAAGTGTAGATCAGAGAAGAGTGTGGCGGAGGCACAAGAAACAGATGCTGCTGAGTTTAGTTCCTTAAGTCTAGATGATCCAGGATTGTGGAACCACTTGAGCAGTAGCCTGAGGGACTTCCTTGTACTGCATGGGCCACAGCAAGTTAAAAACTTCATGTTCCCCAAAGACAATGAAAATAGAAGTTTCCATCCAACACGTTGCTAGTGTGAAATTCCCAATGGTGACAAAGTGGAGAGGCCATGGCTTATGTACTCAAAAACCCAGAATGCTGCATACTGTTTTTGTTGCAAACTCTTCCAGTCTAATGTTCCAGCCACATTGGGTTCTACAGGAACAAAGGACTGGAAAATCTGGCTAGAAATTTGGCATGCCATGAGAAGGCAGCAAATCACCAGAGATCGTTCCATAGATGGAAAGAGCTTTAGATGAGACTAAGGTTAAAGGCCACCATAGATGATCAGCATTACGAGAAGATTGCATCAGAGTCTCTTTACTGGCAAAATGTTCTGAAAAGGCTCATTGCCATTGTGAGAATGCTTGCTATCCAAAACCTAGCACTGCATGGCACTTCAGCTATATTTGCCAAACAATGGAAACTTCCTTAAAATTGTGGCGCTGATGGCTGAGTTTGATGCCGTACTCCAGGAGCATCTAAGAAGAGTCACCACCCAAGAAATGTACACACACCACTACCTTAGAAAAACAATTCAAAATGAGATCATACAATTACTGGCAGCAAAAGTCAAACAGAAGATTGTGGCAGATCTGAAGTCAGCAAGATATTACTCTGTTATTCTGGACTGCACACCTGACATCAGCCATACAGAACAAATGACTTTAATGGTGCATTTTGTAACAACAACAGAACCTAGTGAAAATGTCCCTGCAATGATGACTGTCAGAGAGCATTTTCTAGAATTTATTGACATTGATGATACTACAGGAGCTGGTATGACAAATGTGATTCTTAAAAAGCTGGAAGATACGGGAATTGCGATAGCTGACATGAGAGGTCAGGGCTACGATAATGGTGCCAACATGAGAGGAAAGAACAGAGGAGTGCAGACACGGATCCGAGAGTTAAACCCTCGAGCTTTTTTTGTCCCATGCAGTTCTTTCATTGAACTTGGTGGTCAGGGATGCAGCATTAGCTTCTAGTGAGGCTGCTGAATTTTTTAATGTAATTCAAAGCATCTGTGTATTTTTCTCTGCATCAACTCATCAATGGCAAATTTTGAAGCAACATCTGGGAACATCCTCTCTGACACTGAAACAAGCCACATGATGAGAAAGTTGAGTGGCAGCGATAAAGCCTATCAAACACCAAATTGGGAAAGATAGATGATGCCATAGTTGCCATTATGGAGAATAATGCTATGACAGGAACCGTTCGTGGGAGAATGGTGGCAGAGGGAAATGAAATCACCAGAAACATACATAACTTCAAATTTCTGTGTGGCTTAGTGTTGTGGCATGACATACTGTTTGAAATAAATGTTGTAAGCAAGAGACTCCAAGATGTTGACCTTGATATATCTGGAGCAATGGAACAACTGGAGAAAGCAAAGTCATACCTACAGTCTTACCGGTCAGATGAGGGATTTCAAAACGTTCTGAAGAATGCACAGAAGTTGGCAGAGGAACTTCACGCTGAAGCTATTTTCCCACCCATTCAAGAATACAAGAGTCACCGAAGAAGAAGACATTTTGATTACGAGGCACGGGATAATCCCATAAGAGACCCCAAACAACAATTCAAAGTTGAATTCTTTAACTAGGTGCTAGATTGTGCAATACAGTCAGATGAAGAACGTTTCATGCAGCTCAAGAAACACAGCAGTATATTTGGGATGTTGTATAATATTCCAAAACTCCTCACTATAACTGAAGAAAACCTACACCAGCAATGCAAGGCACTAGAGACAATGTTGACACAGGATGACATGAACGATATTGATATGAGTGATTTAGGTATGAACTGAAAGCCCTTTCAAGATGCATTTCAGCAGGATCAACTCCGAAGGCTGTTCTGGAATATATGTGCACAAATAAGATGACCACCCTCTTTCCAAATGCTTTTGTTGCTCTGCGCATACTTCTAACACTTCCTGTAACAGTTGCCAGTGGAGAACGCAGCTTCTCCAAGCTGAAGTTAATAAAAACACATCTATGCTCCACAATGACACAGGAGAGGCTGGTCAGCCTTGCAACTATCTCAATAGAGCATGAGCTGGCCCAGACTGTGGACCTTCAGGAAACAGTTCAGATCTTTGCAATCAAGAAGGCACTTTGATTATTCAAACAGAGAAAAATGCCAGCGTTTACTATGCAGACAAGAAAAGTTATATTTGCTGTTCAGGCGTTTGAAAGTTAAGTGTTACTTAAAATTTTTGAACAAGGCATTTTAAGTTGTTAGTTCTCCTTTATTGGGGTAGGTAGCAGAGCAATACCATGAGAGAAGTAGAACAGGAAGAAGGCAGAATTGAGACCTTTCAAAGTTTTGGCTCAAACGAGGGGGCATGCGGGCATCATTTGAGCTCCCCGCCTCAGGTGCCAAAACGTTGTGGGCCGGCCCTGCTCAAGCAGAAGAATTCTGCTGTGCAGCTTGGGCACTATAGTCACAGGTGAGCACAAGATCTCTCCATGTGGGCATTAGCTAATCAGTTACCTGTAAGGATCTTATTGGGAGGAGAATAGCTTTAGGTGCTGCCTTTCCCGACAGCAGTTGCAGCTGCTCTGAGAAACAATGAAACTTAATTGGGATGGAAAAGGAGGAGCTCAGCCTTCTGGGCTCACCATGCTCTCAACCAGTTGTCACCAACTTGTGTAATAAAACCTGAAGGAGAGTGGTAGAATCCACCCTGCTGAGCACCTCACAGAGTTCTTTGAAAACATTAGGCCATTGTGTGACAGTTTATGAGGCAAGGAGCCAACCTCCTCTCCAGAGACTTGTGAAAGCCATCCTAGCGGCTGCACGTCTGTTTGGGAATAGGCAAGTGGGCACAAAGGGAGAGGGGGAGCAAAAAAAGGGGTGAGAGCTGTAAGGAGACATAAGAGAACTGCAGGTATGTGGTAATGGGAAGGAGCAGAGGCCACATATGGAGAGGGGAAACTAAGAAGAATGCTGAAATGATGGGTATGGGGGCTGACAGATTAGAAAAAAAATGAGAGGGAATAGAAATAAATTCCTTAATGCTAAAGTGTGGATTTTATACAGTTTGGCATCAATCCAATTAGCCATCACCATAAATTAGATTGAAAAACCATTCCTCTGTGCTAACAGTTCTTAATTCCCCCACCACAGCATTTTGATTTTCACTATTTTGAAAGCGTGGGAGATCCTACACTTTGCAGAGAATACACAACACAAGACACCCAGTGTTGTCGTGATCATAGACTTGCAGTTATGCAAGCTGTGCCCAGTGGGCCAAATTATGCTCTATTACCACAATGCAATCCCTTTAACTTCAGCGGGGCTGCATCGACATAACATGGAGCAGCATTTGTCCTATTAAGTATGCAACTTAATCAGCATTGCCAACCCCAAACATTTAAAAAAAAATCACGATTCATGTTTCAAAATCATGAAATTGGCTTTAAAATTATGAGATTTTTGAAAGATAATATATTTTTATTCTTTTATTTGCCTTCTGGTATTTGAGTCTTTAGGGACACTTCGGTCACATTTTCAAGCATTTTTCTGCAACTATAAGGGCTAGAAATTTACTTTTTTAAATTAAATGAGATTTTCACCTCATCACATGCCTCAAGCACCTGGTTCTTTAAGAAAAACACCAAATATTGAGACGTGCAACAAAATCTCAAGAGTTGGCAATACCACATAATAAAAAAACTAGATGGCATGTTGTGTGACGAATAAACATGCCTAAGACAGTTTTCTTCTTTATTTAACCCAGCTCCTTTTATTTAAGAATAAGCAAAGTTAAATGTACAAAATTAATATATAATGGCAGCTGCATCATAAACTAACTCTTAAACATCTTTGATGAAGCTACATTTGAGTGTAAACAGCCAGGAGGCTTCTGAGTTGGCCTTCATGTTACATGGGAGAAAGACTATGCTGCTGTTAGCTGAAAATATCAAGTGCAATATGTTTTGTTCTTTTTAATTTAAACTTCATTAACGTCACATTTATTTTCACACATTTAACAACATGTAACTATCTGCTTCATATAATTATATAACTAGTGTAACAAGCAACATATTTCACTTTTTAAAATTAGCAAAAATAGTTAACATTGATGGTTATTATTTCAATTTTACAATTGCTTCTAATAGCCCATAGCCATTTGGCGATCAGGAATTCTCAAACATCACGTTTCTTTCTGATTGGCTTTCTCTCTGGTAAAATCAGATGTGATGAGCAATCAACTACTTTTAAATCAAGTTGCCAGCTTATGTTGGCAACTGATGTTTAAACACACGTTGTATACTACAGTGTGCAATGTGTGACTAGAATATGGTGCTTGTAGTTTTGGAACAAAGAAGCATGTTACCAATGACTTTTCAAAAATTGAAATAGTCACTATACGTCTCAGTGCAGTTATATGGTAAAGACTTTATCGTTGTCAGTGTCAACAATCCCTCCTCTGACAAATGTCTGATGTTTAATTTACTGCATGCAACAACCAATGCACACAATGACAAGCTAATCAAGAAAAATTATGGTAACTACATTATGCAATATGTCTCAGAAGAATATTGTAAAATAATTAATTGATTTCTGTAAGTGCACCCACTACTGTATTTCTTGATATGTAAATATCTGACTTACTATGTTAGCCTACTGAATGTTTTTTTAAATATTGTCTTTATTAAGATCTTTAACAAAAAAATAGAAATGACAACTGTGCCTAAAGGCTGTGCACAGTGCATTGATAAACTAAACATTAAGACCGACGTTCTCAACTGTGAGAATCTCAATCAGTGGCAACGGATTCTTGGGAATTCAGCTGTCTACTTATATGGCCCATATAAGAGGAGTATCTGAATGCCTCACAATCTTTAATGTATCATAATACCATTGTGAAGTAGTAAAGTACTTTGTCCCCATTTTAAAGTTGGGGAACTGAAATACAGGGTCACATGTGATATCTGCAATGGAGCCGGGAATTGGACTTGGGTCTCTACACACACCCAGGATAGCACCCTAGCCACTGGGCCGTTCTTTCTCTCCAAGGAGCACTTGAGAGATCACTGGTTGATTTTGAGTGAGAGCTGCCAGTGCTCTGCTAATTTGAAAAATCAGGTCGTAGATGTCTCAAGATGGGCAAAAGTGACCACTAAATTTTTGCCCTAAATCTCCATGCGGAAATATGCAAAATCATACAAACGAAACCAAAAAACATCCCCAAAAGACAACTAAAATAAATGCCTTAAAGGTAAAATGCATGTTTAAAGATTAATATATGTGCAATTTTATTTTATTTTAATGGTTCATGGGTATGCAGTATCCATATATATAAAATACATATATTGACATTTTGTGCATTTGCAAATATGTTTGTGTGTATCAGTAGCTAACAAAAGCTACACTACATGATTTTATATATTCATTATCTTACTTGTGAAGCTAAAGGAGAAAAGTGTTATATACAGTATAACAGTATGGAGGTGTTGTACACCTTTATGTTGTTCTGGGACAAGATTAGTTTCATCACACTAACTTTAATCCATTATATGTCTCTTTTCCAGCACAAATGGACCCCCGAGGCATATCTCCCAGACAAATTAAAAGTGACAGTGATGATGATGACCTGCCAAATGTGACCTTAGATAGTGTTAATGAAACTGGATCCACTGCCCTCTCCATAGCCAGAGCTGTACAAGAGTAAGTATCACATTCTCAGGATGAGATAAGTATTGCCAAGGTGTTCAATGGCTAACGGAAACACCAGTCATCAGCTATTCTGCAGATATGTCATCCGAGGTCTGAGCCAACATACATGGCAGCATCTTTCTGTTCAGCTTCAGTCCCTTCAGGAGGAGATTGCTGTCTCTCTCTCTCTCCTTTTTTTTTTTTTTTTTTTTTTGTGTGGTCCTTGACTCATTGTTAGAATTTCACTCTGAAATTTGTTCTTTCTTCTCTTTTATACAACTGCAAAGTTTTGGTGTTTTTTGTTTTTGTTTAAGGGGGGAACCTTTGTTAAATTATTCAGTTTGTCTAAAAAAAATTCCTTGGCTCATGGCAGAATTGTGAGGTCTCTCGCAGTGCTTTCTAGAGAAAATTATCTACAGTTTTCCAAAGGAAGAACATACATGAAAGGAAATAAGTAAAAGACTCCAGTCAGGTTTTTCCATTACTTTTATTTTTCTGTTTATTTTTAGGCAAATTATAACTCTTTGGTTCAATTTTTATTTTGTTAGTGGGTTTTTTTTTTTCATTAAAAGTTTGCTTGAATTGTATTTATTAATTTTATTGACGCATGAGCTTGCTCCATCACCATGGCAGCTAGAAGGTAACCCACTGTGATGTAAATAAGTATTACCATCCCCATTTTATAGGTGAGGAAAATGAGGTAAAGTATAAAAATCAAGCTGGAAGTCTGAAGCAGAGCCAGAAATAGAATTTGAGTCTCCAGGCTTGCAAAATAATATATTCCTTCAGCTGAATAAATCAAAAGATGGAAGTTTTGAAAGTGAGATTAAAATACTAAACAATGTTTGTCATGAATGCATCAAAAAACTTCACTTGGGGTTTAAAGGCACTAGAACAATTAGATAACTCTGATGTTTTATACTTACTAGAATCAGCCAAAAAGTTGATAAGTTGCAAAGTGATACATTATTTGCTCAAACAAGTCTGAGAAGATACATATTGGGTGAATGCATTTTTTGCATAATTTGGGAAGATGGAGTGCATCTGATCCACCCCGAGAATTTTTTTTTAACTTTATGTCCCTGATACCACCCAAAAAAGAGAGTCTGTGCACTGGCAGTATAGATTCTCCAAGTACAAACTGCTTGGAGAATTGGTAACTGACAGTGTGTGAGGCTATGGCTAACCTAATAAGTCATCACATCCGAGGGAGGGCCTGCCTCTCAGAACTGAATAACCCAGCATGGGATTCACCAATGAGACTTTGGCTATGTCTACACTATGAGTCAGCATTGTCATTCCTCAGCTAGTGTACACATATCAAGCTAGCTCCCCTCTAGCTAGCACGAGTATTAAATAGCAGCATAGCCCCAGTAGCACTGGCAGCAGAAGCACAGGAGAGCGGTGCTGAATACAAACCCACCTGAAACCTATCCGTGCCATGCCTTTGTGGCAGCTACACTAGTATTGATATTCACACTAACTGGATGAGAGCTAGCACAAGTATGTGTCCTTGTAGCGGGGTGGCTACCCTGCTCCTGCAGAGGGGTTTAAAACAGCCCTGGCAGAGGGCTGGGGCAAAGGGAAAAGCTACTGGGCTGATTGGGGAAGTAGCCACAGCTGGGCCACGCCCCAATCAGGCCCCAGCTGGCCTGTATAAGAAGGCTGGGAGCCAGGCACTCAGCAGTTTCTCTCTGAGGGCCTGGTGGCAGAGAACTAGAGCAGAGTGCCTGGGTGGAGCAGGGCTGGGGAGCTCTAGCCTGGATAGCCCCAGGCTGTGGCCTAGCGGAAGGCCAAGGGGTACTGGGGGTTGCAGAGGACAACCCAGGGCTAGGCTAAGGCAGCAGGTCCAAACCCTCCTTGCCAGTGATGAGTAGCCTATACTGCAGTCTGCCCCAGGGAGTGGGGGCTAGTTGGTGACTGGTAGTGGCCTAGTACTGAGGTAAGGTGGGGGTAGTGTGTGGGGGTTCCCCTGGGAGGGGAGACCTAGTGTGTGTGGGTATTGCCAGGGGGCAGCACCCAGCGCAAGGGGCACTAGGGTCCTGGGAGGGACACGGGGGGGCCAGTGAAGAGGACAGGCGGTTCACTGGCCTTCAGAGGGCGCTCCAGAGGCTGGAGAGCTAATTCCCTGGACAACCAGCAGGAGGTGCCGCAGGGGTGAGTCCGGCCCTCTTATGGTCCTCAAGCCGGGAAATCACACTCCTTGCTCATTGTGTAGAGAGAGATTTTTGATTCACTCAGATTCCAGTCAACCACAGTAACAACCAGGCACCAATTTATATCCCACTCAAGCAAAGAGGGATTAAGTTATGGAGAGGACATTGTGTTCTCTCTGTTGCTTTAATTGGCCTCTTTCAATATGCTGAGAAAATTCTCAGCAGGGCAAGGTGGGGAAAAGATGTCTCACTGTTGATGGCTCTGTTTGATGATTTAGCACCACATTCTGGATTTACTAGTTACAAATCCCAGGAACTGAAGTGCCTAGTATTTTTCTTCCAGTTTATAGAACACGTAATAAGACAGAAAAATAAAAATAACCCACGATAAATCTATTTTTGTACTAAATAGTGCTGATTGATTAATGGAGAAGAGAGGTCGAATTGCAACTATTTTAATATATGATTGGCAGGCAAATATTAGTTATTTTAATTGATTAATATTTGAACTTTTTTTTTGCTAATAATTTATTCCATGATTGATTTTTGGAGGCATAGGGGGGAAATATGTTGAATATTCTTTAACCAGATCTTGAGATTAAGAATTAAATTAAGACATTCGGTAACCTAAAATCAATGCATTCTTGCTACAGTTTTTATTTAAATAGTAATATGGTAGTTTGCTTCAAAAGCCACACTAAGGAAATCTAATTTGACTGCTTTGTAAATTTATCATATTTCCTTCATATATCTGTATCATACACACCACATATGCAGCTGTGAATCTAGAAAGAAGTGTCAGTATATTGTACCTATCTCAATCAATCTGTTTCCATCCTTGGATATACAGGTGATTGCCTGGTGCCATAGATCTTGTAGAACATATTGTTTCACAAGTGAGATATTAAGTTTCTTCTAATAATTAAATATAGAATTAATGTAATATTTAAGATAGTCATAGAGTTACAGGCCAGAAGGGAACATTAGGTCATCTAGTCTGATCTCCAGTCTTTCACAGACCCTTAAATTTCACTCAGTTTTCCTGGTTTCAAGGCCAATAACTTGAGTTTGACTAAAGCAGTAAGGGGAACCTGCCATGCCTTTAAGTGCCAGATTGTGGGATAGGCGTTGAAAGGACAAACCACACCCCCAAAGGCATGGCGGGATCTGCATGCCAATGACACTTTTCTATGCTTTATGGGTCTGATATTGTGCAATCTTGACTTTTTTAAGAAATGAAAAATTGTCCAGCAGGTGCTGTGAATAGTACGTGGTGCCAGACAGAAGTGGGCCTTTTCCTACTCCACTTTCAGAAATTAAACTTTATAAGGAATATATATATGTCTTTCGCTACTATATCTACCATAATTTGTCTTTTATTGTGATCGCTGGTGAGTTTGTATGCAAAATATAGTTGCTTAGCTTAACATACACCTCTACCCTGATATAACGCGACCCAATATAACATGAACTCGGATATAATGCGGTAAAGCAGCGCTCTGGGGAGGCGGGGCTGCACGCTCCGGCGGATCAAACCAAGTTCGATATAACGCGGTTTCACCTATAACGCAGTAAGATTTTTTGGCTCCTGAGGACAGTGTTATATCGAGGTAGAGGTGTATTTGCTCAAAACATTTGTTTAGTGTGAACTAATTTTGATGTAACAGTGAATTTTAGAAAACAGCCATCCTCTACATCAGGCATGGGCAACCTCTGGCACGCGGCTCGCCAGAGTAAGCACCCTCCGGCCGGGGCGAGCGAAGCAGAACGGGCTGCTCACGGCCCCCCGCTAATCCCCCGGGCCACTCTGGGACTGTGGGGCCCCCAAAAGTTCCCTTCCACAGCTCCTGCCTCCCAGACTCGGGGGGGGGGGGGGGCCCCCCCCCCCCCCCCCCGAGACCCTCTGCCCCTTATCAAACCCCTCGGCCCCGGACTGGCCCGGCACCGTTAACACGCTGCTCAGAGCAGCGTGTCAGAGCTTTACCGTGTTGTATGTGAACCCGCCTTATATCGGGTCGCGTTATATCGGGGTAGAGGTATAGTTATAATATATATTATAAAATTAAGGCAGTGTAATTTGAAGATTTGTTCCAGCTGCCAACAGTTGTTGGGCTTAGTTGTCTTAAGTGTGTAGATGATAGAGATCTCTTGGTTGTGAGCAACATGTCATATCTGTGGTGTTGGTAGAATGCCATGCATATTTGTATTGATTAGGTCCCTACCAAATTCACGGCCATGAAAAACGCATCACGTACCATGAAATCTGGCCTCCCGCCATGAAATCTGTATAGTATAGTGTAAAAGCACACAAGACCAGATTTCACGGAGGAGGCCAGCGTTTCTCAAATTGAGGGCCCTTCCCAAAAGGGAGTTGCAGGGGGCATCACCAGGTTATTTTGGGGGGGGTCACGGTACTGCCACCCTTACTTCTGCGCTGCCTTCAGATCTGGGTGGCTGGAGAGTGGCAGCTGCTGACTGAGGGCCCAGCTGTGCAGTCATCAATGCAGAAGCAAGGGTGGCAATACCATATCATGCCATCCTTACTACTGTGCTGCTGCTGGCGGTGGCTTTGCCTTCACAGCTGGGCTCCCGGCCAGCAGCTGCCGCTCTCCAGCTGCCCAGCTCTGAAGGCAACACCGCCACCATCAGCAGTTCCTCAACCCGCACACAATAACCTTGTGACACCCTGCCCCACCTCCTCTTTGGGAGAGGATCACTACAATTACAACACCATGAAATTTCAGATTGAAAGAGCTAAAATCATGAAATTTACATTTTTTTTAAATCCTATGACCATGGAATTGACCAAAATGGACCTTGAATTTGGTAGGGCCCTAATATTGATATATAAATATTTCTAATAAGAAAGTGGAAGATTGACACTGAATCTTATCACCATTAACAGCTTAGGACTGAGCTTCACAGGACAGCAACCTCTATTAAGCGCTGGATACTAGATGTGCACTAGGGATCTCCGTGAGGTTTATGGTAAGACTCATGCACCAGGCCACAAAAAAGCAGTAGAGCTCCCAAAGATACAATGCTTTGCCCACTGTTTCCCCTCCTCCCCCCATTTCATGCAGCATGTCATCCCTCTCCCTCAGCCTAGTCTCTTTCCCTTGCCCAGCCAACTTATGCCCATGTGGCCCCCAATAATTGGTTACCATGGTGCATGGGGTGCATATCATTACATGAGGTGCTGGAATCCTGCTTCCCCTTTACAATGAAATTACAGTGGTTTTGCTGCACAAGTTGGAGATCAGAATTGCCTTTAGTACAAAGTCTGTGTTAGTGCAGTGTTAAAATTGTACATTTTGGAAAAGCAAACTGGAATTTTAATCTTTTTTTCCCCCATACCATCTCTTTGGTCTTTCATGGGAGGTTTAGGCCGCTGAGGCCATGTCTGAGTCCAAGAGGTGGGAGAGCCTATCTGGCCACACCCCCAAGGTGTTTGTGTAGGTGTGGGATTCCTGCCCCATGTGGCTGATCCCTTGGCTTAATGAGTTTAAGGTGAGAGATCTCCATTTAGGGAAGAATTTAAAAAAATATATTAAGAAGTGGGGAGGTAAGCAAATTAATGCTGCACAAGGAAGCTTTTTGCTTTTGCCTTCTGGCTCATAGGGTCACAGAAAATTTTGGTGCTCGTGTGGAGCCTTTGGGGTGGGGGAGATTCTGGATACCTGTGGATGTACCAGAGATGAATTTAATAGGAGACTCATTTGGGATATCATATCATACTGATTATCCAGATAGTGGGACCTCGATGCATTGGGCTGGATGCTGTTAGGTGCTCAGCTGTATGAAGCTGAGTATAGCAGCACTGTCTCTACTACAGATTCTTCTCTGGATGGGTCACATCATTATGATGATCCTGCTTTGTTGTAATGCACACTGAATTTCTAAAAATATATCAATGGGAAAGGAATACCACTGTAAACCTGATAGGTAGCACAGGTATGGGACCAGTAATACTGTATGTGTAGCAATGTTAGACATAGTATGTAATGGTCAGGTCAGAGTCTCCTTGTACCCCTCTAACTTAAATAAACATATGGATGGTTTTTTCTCCTGAGATTTATAGTTGTGTTCCCTTCATCCATTCATTTTTCACACTTGTACTATCTCTTTCCCTGCTTCAGCCAATGCCATTACTATATTAGAGATCTTTCACATCAGTTTGTTGCTCTAGTTACAAAGGGCTTTGTCTTGAGTCTCCAGGAGCTGTAAATGAAGGTGTTTTTCAGCATTTGCAGGAGCATTGCTTCCTCAGGTAGTACATCTGTGAAACAATAACCACTTGTTGCTGCTCACTTTGAAAATTCACATAGATTTGATGGGATGATTTTACAGTTGGGAAAGTGAAGCATAGAGAGGCTAAGTGACTTATGTAGATTCACACAGGAAGTCAGTAGTAGAGTAGGAAACTGACCCTGGGGGTCTCAAATCTTAGGCTGGTGCCCTAACATCTGGACCATTCTTCCTCTGAACAAAATTGTTCATCATTTAATATGGCTTTCATTTAATTTCATTCAGTATATTTACTGTGGCCATTTACAACACATAATAGATCATAGAATTGTAATTCTCATAATCATATGTGTTCCTAAAGCTATATTAAAGGATCCTGACACAACAGCATTAGAACTTTCAGGGTCTGTACATATTTATACAACAGCTCTTTGTGTACTTGATATGCTTCGTAGGTCGGAGCAATGCAAAATGTCCATGCTTGCTGTTTAAGAATAGATTTCTTGGTGATTTTAACCCCATCTGTTCTCTTTATAAAGATGATAAAGTACCTCTTGCATGTGGCAATGGTTTTGGACAATTTGTGCAAAACAAAAAAATTAGTTTGAACTGACTAACCTTGCAAATTAATCAAACAGTATTGTTTGGAGCATGCACATTGGTTCGGGACATTGGGGTGGAAATTTGCTAGTGTATCTGAAAGCGCCTCTTGCCAGGATAACAGATTTCACGTGAGTCAGAGATTTCCTTGAACAAGTGCCAGGTTGACTGAAGCTATAAATCAAAAGTAAGTTCCTGAAAAATTGACATAACTGTCTGTTTTGAAAGGATATAGTATTGTTTAAAAAATGATATATTAGGAAACCGAGATACTGTCAAATTGTTCCTAGAAGAAAGCTAATTCGAAAAAGCAACCAAACAAAAACACCCTTTTAGCTTGGTCTACAAGAAATTATTTTTTCCTATCTCCACTACAAGGGTTAATGATGGATAACAGTTTAATAGATTAGGATGTAGCAAAGAACAGTGACTTTAGGGTGTATATTCTCTGCTTTTGTATCCCTTTTAAATGCTAGACGTTAAGCTTGAGTACCATTACAAGTACACCTCTACCCCGATATAACGCCACCCGATATAACGCAATAAAGCAGTGCTCCGGGGGGGCGGGGCGGCGCACTCCAGCTGATCAAAGCAAGTTCAATATAACGCGGTTTCACCTATAAAGCGGTAAGATTTTTGGCTCCTGAGGACAGCGTTATATTGGGGTAGAGGTGTAGTAATATTTTTTTTTAAAGGAAAATATTTAAATTGTGTGATAAATAAGTTGGGAGAAAGAACTGAGTTTAATAAAATCATTATAGGTTAAAACCCTGGGCTTCTTGAAGCCCATGGGAGTTTTGCCACTGAATGTATTGAGGCCAGGATTCAATCACAAAACTTTAACGAAGTTTGGATGTTTACAAAAAAAATACTTTGTTTACACTTTTAGAGATTCTGCAGAAATACTGTGTAGTTAATGAGGATTCTCTCTGTGTGTGTGTCTCTCTCCCTTTTCATATCTTCCACCCACCACAAATAAAATAACTTTTAAAGATCCTGTTTCCTAGACTCTATAAAGTTCTATATTTTGGGTAACCATATAATTGTCTTCTGTAAGGTTTTAGTTTTGATCTAAGCATTGCCTGTTACTTTGTTAGTTATTAAACTGTAGCATATTGGGATTTTATATTCCTAAAGATGTTTACCTAAATTTGCATTTTTTTAAATTTTGCATACTACTGATTTATAGCTTATTAATTTATATAATAGGTATTTACATAGCAGTTTTCCTCTTCAAAGTGCTTTTCAAACATTAACTAATTAAATCTTACAGGTCCCTGGTGTGGTAGGAAAATAAGAATTATTATCCTCAGGGTAGTGACTTGCCCAAGGCCACAGAACAAATCAGCGAAGAGCTGGAATCAGGAATGCCTGTCTTCTACCCCCCTGGTTAATCCACTGGACTGTGCTGCTTCAAAATGAACTTCTAATCCAGGGTTCGGCAACCTTTCAGAAGTGCTGTGCTGAGTCTTCATTTATTCACTCTAATTAATTTAAGGTTTTGCATGCCAGTAATACATTTTAATGTTTTTAGAAGGTCTTTCTATAAGTCTATAATATATAACTCAACTATTGATGTATGTAAAGTAAATAAGATTTTTAGAATGTTTAAGAAGCTTAATTTAAAATTAAATTAAAATGCAGAGCCTCCCAGACCAGTGGCCAGGACCCGGGCAGTGTGAGTGTCACTGAAAATCAGCTCACGTGCTGCCTTCGGCATGCGTGCCATTGGTTGCCTACCCCTGTTCTAATCATTAGCTTTTAGATATGTTTTGCTGATATGTTGATGTTACATAATTGCTTCAAGAGCGTTACACCAGTACAGATTTTAAACCAAATTATGCCAGTGCTATTTTTAATGCATTGCTATTGCCCTGTTGTCAAATTGGGTGTATATTTGGAAATAGTGTCCCCAGACTGTTCATTATTTCGTTTTGTGATATCAGGGGTTGGTGGGGGGGTGTTTTTTAATCAACCCAGGAAGTAGAGGGAGAGATTTGTGCATTATAAAACTCAGAATGTGACAATTACTCATCGGTGTGGATTAGGTAATAAAACACTGTCAGAAACAGCCGCAGTAAAACTACTTCAGCATGCTGCTACCTTGACTTATTGATAAGAAAAAGAGGGAACTTTGTCCTGTGCTATCACTGGAGCCCCCAAAACTTTTTTCATTATCTAGATTAGATAAGTTTTTATCCTTCCTTCCCCTTAAGGCAATTCCCATGATTCTGTGGGATTGTGATTTGATACAACGCAATTAATTCTTAACAGTAACGTTCATACTAAAGTATGAGAAAATGCTTCAAAGCCAGTTATAGCTATATATGCATAAACAGCTGTGTAGCTTATATCTATATAAATGACATCTTTTCACACTAGCAAAAAGGGGGCTGTGGCTAAGTCTTGCTGAGACACTGACTGAACACAGGGATACTGGAAACTCCAATACCAAACTTTTTTAACCCCCCACTTTCTTTCTCTCTCTCTCTCTCTCTCCACAGAGGATGATGGTAGAGATTTTTTAGGTTGTCCCCCCTATTTAGTTCAAATCCCCTGGTCTCTCTTCCCTAATGTTTTCTCTCTAAACAGTCAAATCCTGTTTAGATTTGTATAAATAGAAAGAATCTTGGAGACACAGGACTGAGAGAAAGTGCCTGGATAATGGATACAGAAGAGATTATGTGCTGATTCCTACTGTTAATTATTATTCATGTTTATTACAGTAGTGCCTTTTATTTCACTAGGAGGGTGATGAAGCACTGGAATGGGTTACCTAGGGAGGTGGTGGAATCTCCATCCTTAGAGGTTTTTAAGGTCCGGCTTGACAAAGCCCTGACTGGGACGATTCAGTTGGTGTTGGTGCTGCTTTGAGCAGAGGGTTGGACTAGATGACCTCCTGAGGTCTCTTCCAACCCTAATCTTCTATGACCACCAAGAGTGGGCCCCATTGTGCTAGGCACTGTATGAACAAAGCAGTAGAAAGTCTCTGCCCCAAAGAGCTTAGATAAGCATAGATGAGACAGACACAGAATCGGGAAAGAGGTCTAACACACAAGCAGAGTGAACAGTGTGATGGCACCAAACGACATGTTAGTTCAGGGGTAGGCAACTTATGGCATGCATGCCGAAAGCAGCACGCAAGCAGATTTTCAGTGGCACTCACACTGCCCGGGTCCTGGCCACCAGTCCAGGGGGCTCTGCATTTTAATTTAATTTTAAATAAAGCTTCTTAAACATTTTAAACTGTATTTACTTTACATACAACAATAGTTTATTTATATATTATAGACTTATAGAAAGATCTTCTAAAAACGGTAAAATGTATGACTGGCATGCAAAACCTTAAACTAGAGTGAATAAATGAAGACTCGGCACACCACTTCTGAAAGGTTGTCGACCCCTGTGTTAGTTCTACAGTCTTTTGGGGAGGAGCAGCTACGAAGGAGTAAGCTGAAAGGAAGAGGGGAACAGTGCAAGGGAGGATGGTGTGGAGTGAAAATGAGGTGAAGAAATTGTTAGAAAGAGCAGCTGGGACTTGAAGGGCTGGAGCAAACAGTCAATTAGCACAAGCCAGAGAAAATCCAGTCAAAACTGTGGACAGTTCTCTGGATGTTCAAAGGACCAAAGGTCCCTTCTACTGCCTGGAGTCTGGCTAGCTCTTCTTTGCAGTTTTCTCCCAAGCCCATGTGGTTGGAGGAGGGGATGCACCACCTGGGTCTTAGTGCCTCCAGAGTGAGGGTGGTCTCCCCTCCCACAGTACTGGGTCTAGGGGAGATGCTAGGGGGGAGTTGTGGCCCTGGCTGGGCCCCATTTTACCTGCTCAACCCCAGTACAACCATCCCTGCTTTGGCTGCTTCTGTTCTTACCATCTGGAGTCTCAGGCTAGGGTGACCAGACCTCCCATTTTTAAAGGGACAGTCCCGTATTTAAGCCCTCCTGCAGGTTTCCAGACTTTTTCTTAAAAACAGGCAAATTGTCCCATATTTTCTATCTCCTCACAATAAGTACTGGTGGGTCCTGCTGCTGGCCAGATCCTGGCTCACCAGCCGCCCCCACCACCAGCAGTGAGGGGATGTGGTCCAGTGGCCGATGATGGGGTGGGTGTGCAAGGCTGGTGGCGGGATGAAGATGCAGCGCTTGGGGCTGACCACTCCCCCTGCTGTTCCATCAGCGCAGTCCCTGCTGCATGCCGGCTCTCGGTCAGCAGTGCGCCCCCCTCCCCCCCCCGCCTCCTGTTTCCAGACGGTGCTGGCTGCACGCTGTGGCTAATGAGTGCAGTCAGGTGCCAGGCGGTGGGCAGTTGTGTTGCCTCTGCTGCCCACCCATCAGCCCTTTATGTGCTCCCCCTTTTGCTGTCCTCTCCCTGCTTTGCCCCTTCATCCCCCCCCCCCCCCATCCCTGCTGCTCCTCCTTATCCCCCCTGGCAGGGCACATCCCACTCCCAGTGCTGTGCAGAGAACCAGCCCCTGGTCGGAGAGCTCAGGTCACCAACAGCCTCTGTGGAAGGCTCCTTCCTTCCTTCACTGCCTCTGGCTGGGCCAGCATCCCGGGAAAGCCCAAGACCCTCTGGACCAGGGCGCTGGCCAGGAGGAGCCAAGCCCAGCATGTGCCAAAGCCCCACACTGTGCTGGCACAGGGAAGCCTCTCTGCCCCTCAGCTAAGCTCTGGAATGGTGGGGGAGGGGAACAGTTTCCGTCCTGTTCACACCCCAAACCTGCAGGCTACACAGCAGCCCCCGGGGCAGGGGCTTAGCACCCTCTTCTCCTACCCCATCCCGCCCTGGGTCCTGCTCCCAGGGAACATGGGGTTGCTCCATCCCCAAGGCATCCTACCTGCTGAGCTACCTCTCTGGCCGGGTTTGCTGAAGTCCCTGCAGTAAGGTTCCCTGGCAGAAATCGGGGGTGTGTTACCCTGCATGCCCCCCACATGTTGCCTCAGGTACCAGGAGAGGGAGATCCATCCAGGGGGCCCCAGTCAGGCATGGAGGGCAGAGAGTGCAGGGCAGGGAGAGGAGGGTTGGTCAGTATGTGTGTGGCAGTGTGTGTGTGTGACACATCTGCCTGTGTGTGTATGTGTGGGGAGTAGGGGTGTGTATATCACCCCTCACCATGTGAACCCTAAAGCCTTAAAAGATAAGAAGATAAATAAAAATAATCAAACTACGTAGTATTCCTTTTTAACCTAGGGCTCAGTCAACTTGATGTTAATTTGAACATTTGTGCTGCATAGTTCAGATTGATCGCTGTTGAACTCGCTTGAGTACGAGTAATTTTGCCAGGTGTCCCGTATTCAGCATAGGGAAATTTGGTCACCCAATCTCAGGCTGATGATGACACGGTTGTGAACCTGCAAGGAGATGAGGAGGTGTGTGGCTGTGGAGTTGAACATTAGTATTTTAGACACATTAAAATATGGCGAGTTGGTGTTTAAAGAAACCACACAGAAGGAAATTACCATAGTCACGATGAAAGGAGCTGAAGACTGAAATAAGAATTTTAGCAAAGCAGTGTTTAAGAAAGTGACTAATAGTAGGGATGTGGCTAGTGATAATAGTCAAAGATTTTGGAGTCAAACTGAATACTTGCATCTCTGTAGTAAGAACAAATAGGTGAGTCAAGATTGAAGCTTTGGCCAAAGTTTTTATTTACTTACCTATTTTGGATACATTGAGCTGCTGGAAGTTTGGTGGATACTTCTGCACAGAATTCATGTCCCCTGCAGATTTCTTTGTTTCCCTGCAGAAAAATGACTTTCTGACAGGGAAGCAAAAGGAAGCTGCAAGAGCAGTCATGCAGCACTCCCTAGCTGCACAGGTACATTGTTTCAGGCACCCGGAGCAGCCAGGGGAGAGGTAAATCACTTCAGGGCTGGGGACACCCCAACTAGTGGCTCCTACCCTGAGCCAGAATCAGCTGCTAGTCCTGGCTGGGCTGGAGGCAGGAGAGGATGGGACTTCCTCTTCCTCTTCTCCTGCAAGGAATGGCTGGGGCTGTGTCAGACCCATCCCCAGAAACCTCCCCCAGCTGCAGAAAGCTCAGCATCCTCCCCTGCTTCCTGTCCCCATCACACCTCAGCTGTGGAGGGAGGGGTCACTGTACGGGGAGCTGCTCCCCCATCCGCCCAACCCTTGGGCATTTGGACCTGCCCTACCCAGACACCCCCTTAGCCCTCCATACCCAAACCCCACCCTACTGAACCTCAACTCTTGCATCTTGAGCCCACCGTACCCATATCCCCTGCCTCCGGAACCTCACCCGTGTGCCCAGACCACCCACCACTGAACTCTGCATTGAAACCCCCACCCTGATGAGCCCCACCCTCCTGCACCACCCTGAGCCCCCGACATCCAGACCCCCTGCCACTGACCGCCAACTAGCTGCACCTAGATCCTCACCCCACCAAGCCCCACTCACCTAATACTCAGACCCACCTGCTGAGACCCCCACACCCAGACCACTTCACTGAGCCCCAACCACTTTCATCTGGAAGCCCTTGCAGAGTCCCATTGCCCTTGCACTTGGAACCCCCCAAGGAGCTCTGTGCATCCAGATCCCCCCCCACACACCTAGACCCCTGACTGAGCTGCCTGCACCCAGATTGTCCCACACAGAATCCTCTCACCCCCACCTGGATCCCCCCACATTAAGCCCCTCCACACTTGTATCCTGCCTGGTTGAGGCTGCCTGCTCACACCTTGTGTGCCTGGCGTAGAGGGGCAGGGCTCCATGGTGTTTCTGGGGCAGTCCAAGGCCTTGTGCTGTGTCAGGGTTGGGTGCAGACTCACCACTGAGTCAGAACTGTAGCTGATCAATCTATAGTGTTAAACTTTGTATCAAAGTCCGTAGAGAAAATCAGAATAATAAATAAATTCAAGAAAATCACAATCTCCTCATGAACATTCCAGCATCAGAAAAATAAACAGGATATTGTCAAATAAATTATCTGTTCTCAATTGTTCACTTCATTGAGACAGAGATTGCCCTCTTTACCAAGCAGTTTTCATATCCTGCAATTGCTACCTGGTTTACAACATATATTCATTGGCTTTCTAAGCCTTTACTATTCAAAATAAAATGTAGTATTCCCCTTGTCACAGTATGTATTTTAATCTTAGTAACGTTGCTTATAAAGTTCTATGTATATGCAATTTCCATACAGAATAAGCACACCAACGTATTGTATGGCTAAGGGTACATCTACACTACCCTCCAGATCGGTGGGTAGCGATCGATCTATCGGGGATCGATTTATTGTGTGTAGTGTAGACGCAATAAATAGATCTCCGATTGCTCTCTCGTCGACTGCTGAACTCCAGCAGTGCGAGAAGCGGAAGCAAAGTCGACAGGGGAGCCACGACCATCGATCCAGCGCCACGAGGACGCGAAGTACATAATTTTAATTCGATCTAAGTATGTTGACTTCAGCTACGCTATTCTCGTAGCTGAAGTTGTGTATCTTAGATCGATTCCCCCCCCCCCCCAGTGTAGACCAGGCTTAAGAGATACCACTGTCTTTGTATGCCAGCGTCATACTTGATATACTACAGTTTAAGGCCACAATTTGGACCTCTGAGCATGGATCTAAACATAGGAGTCAAACCATATTGTCTTAGAAACGTGATCTCAGCTCTTTTGTAATTTGTGAAACATTTTGTAAAACGAATAGTACTTGTGAGTAAATCCACTATTGTATTATGCTTACAGCAGATGGATTCTTTGAACTGAAGTGCTATCACATGTTTAGCTTCAGCAAGAGCAAAATAAGACTAAAGACAGGGAAAGTTCAGTTTACATATGAAATTTTGTCAACTTTGGACAAAATGTTGAGCTATTTAAATACCCCATCACCACAGTGGTAATCCTGTGGCTGTTACACAGCAAGTAAATATCTTATCCTTCCATTTTGATTAAAGATGGTGGTAGAATTTTTAGCCAAATAATTGAGCTGAGTGGCTAGAACATTGTTAGCTGGTTCTTTGTGGCGTTTCCATTATCTGTAGCTGGAAGTGGTATCTTAGTACCTGCTGCCTTGATTTAAATTGGTGGTGCAGGGTAAAAGTACCACTTAGTGAATATTCATATGTAGATACTCATATTTCTAAGATTTAAACTTATGGCAAAATGCTGTCATTCCTGTCAGAGAATGATAGCATTTTCCAATAAAAATGGCAAATTTCACAATGTTGTACAGAATTCGGGGATGGTTTTTTGTTTTAAATTAATTAGTCATAAGTGGAAATTCGCCATTTTCACAGCAAAAGCAATTTTTTTGAGAGAAAACAGTAGTTTTTAGCTGCATGCAAAAACTGCTTTTTGTGTTTGTGTAAAATTCAATATGACAAATATTTTCCTTTCTCACAAACCTGGTTTTTGCCTGCCTTGTTGTATTACCTTTAACGAGTAGTTATTTTTCTGCTATATGGGCCTAAGTGGTGATACAGGGTGAGGCATAAGATGGGAAGGTGAGTGCAGCTTGAGAGTGTCATTCTGTATTATAACTTCCAGGTTTCATTTTTCCAGTGCAAACTAGAATCCAGTTTCTGGTGTAGGAGGCTTGTGTACAGCTTCCATGGATTTCAAATGAAAGCCACTTGAATACCTCTGAGAGGAGAATTTGTCCCAATGCCTTTTGATTATATGCTGGTTCAACTCTGAGAAAAATCATGCATTACTCTGTGCCTGATAAGCAACTAATAAGATCAGGAGATGTTTACTATAGAAGAAAAGGATTATAGAAAAGGATTTATGGTAGAAAATAGGTAGATGTCGTTAAGATAAAGCCAACATGGCAGGCACATTGGACCTAATGACTTTTACTTGTTCTTAAAATTCACTATGTTCTTTTCTGTCTCATCACTCTAGCAGATTTTTTCCTGTTATTAAATCTCTATTACTTGATTAAGGCAAAACCAAAGAAACATGCAATTGAAAAGATAAATATTGTTTATGTGCTTGTGCCAAACAAATTTAAGAATAATTTAAAGGAGTGTTGCAATATCTCAGATAAAAAAATGTTTGAAGTTTTTATATATATATATA
>NC_048298.1:269268609-269287675 GCF_013100865.1 Trachemys scripta elegans
AGTACTTCCAAAATTGGAAGTACTGAAGTGTAAAATGAGAGAGATTTTCAAAGGTCTAAATCAGGGATTGGCAACCTTTGGCATGCGGCCCATCAGGGAAATCCGCTGGCTGGCCAGGACGGTTTGTTTACCTACAGCATCTTCAGGTTCGGCCGATCACAGCTCCCACTGGCTGTGGTTCGCCGTTCCAGGCCAGTGGGGACTGAGGGAAGCAGCGCGGGCTGAGGGAACCACGGCCAGTGGGAGCTGCGATTGGCGATGCTGTAGGTAAACAAACCGGCCCGGCCCGCCAGCGGATTTCTCTGACGGGCCGCGTGCCAAAGGTTGCCAATCCCTGGCCTAAATGAGCATCAGTGGGTTGAAAAAGATGGCGATCAATGGGAGTGTCTCTGTATCTTTTGAAAACCTCCCACTGAACATATTAATGTTATCAATGACATCTGTATAAAGGTGCCCCTCCAGTAGCCTGGCCCGTTCTAAGGCTTCCAATGCAATTTTATTCAATTATTAGTGTGCTAGAGAAATAAGGGTTTTTTTCTTAATTTTTGCTAGTTCCTTAGGTGTTGGTCTCAGACAAGTTTCATGGAACATTTGAGGTCTGACTCTGAACCACAGGTAGCAAGACTGAAGAGAGTTATTCATAGACTTTGCTTTCCTTAGATTCTTTTTTTAATGTGGTGAAACTTTTTCAGAAAGTCAGCTGTATAGTGCTCCTTTTTCAAGCACATGTAATAGATCAGAATTCATTAATGTAAAGGAATATTCCAAATTACAGCATAATAATGTATATGGTTATTAGATAGCATATAAGTAGTGCTAAATATTCCAAATAATATTGTAGAAAATTATGTATTGTCCCTGGAGTTAGAGTTTTGATAAAAAGGGTTAACAGCTAGATTTTTCTTTTTGGAATGTTGGGAACTATATTACTTTACCAGCAAGAATTCTGGGAGTGGAAATTCACTTCCAATTTCTCTCCCTCCCTCTTTTTGCAATGGTTGCCTCATGTAAATTCCTATTTGTTTAATGACAAAATACTCAAAGTGAACAAGAATTATCAGTTGTTGAGGTTTGGGACCTTAAGGCTGGCCTCTGCTCCCATTTGAGTCAATGGCAAAGCTCCCATTTGACCTCTTAGAAGAAGTATTAAGTGAGTTTTGGGAAAAATTATAATTCCCATTTCTGGGCCATCTGCCTTTGCAGTAAGTATTCCTCCAGCTTGTCTAGGCCCCATGAAATGTTTGGGGTGTCTTAAAATTCCTAATTGTCTGTGTTCAATTTCCAGAGAGAGCATGTGGGGCTGTGCCAGGTCAGCTGTTAACACTTTTCGTTTTTTCAACTCCAGGTATGAAGTATTTTATTGTGTATTATATACTGTTCTGTGTGTTTGACAAAGTTTAGTGGCAGTTCATTTTAAGCTTTCTTTCCCTCTTTCTTTGGCTGGCTACTGTAAGAGACAGCATGTGGGGCTATGCCAAGTCAGTAGATACACGGGTTTTGGGTTGGGAAAGGGTTAAGTTTGAGTATTTTCAGCTCCTGGTAAATAAAATATGAAAATAGAATGAACAATCATGGCTCTTCAGTTGCCTGATAAGATACAGAGTACAGCCAAAGTAAACTGTTGAAATTAAGTAACAACATCATTTTACACAAGGTTCCACAGTTGAAATTTGTCAACATAGGTTTTAATCACTGCCAGTGATCCCAAGGTTCACAAGGTTCTAGCATGATAGAACAACTGTCACAAAGGATTAAGTTATTCACCAACATACCTTTTTTGGGGGTAAAAATGAGGCTAAAATGTGTGTTTAAAGTTTGGTTCCTAATTCCATATATTGGCCTCTACATAAATACCCTGCTTTTTCAAGTGCTGAGCTCCTAGATATTCCCACTGAAGTAAAATGTGGGATATTCCAGCAAATGCTGTGAAGTCATTGGGAGCTCCAGGAAATGTGTAGCTTGCACAAACAGCACTTACATATGTACAGTCCAATATGCATATGACATTGATCTTGTGTATAATATGTTCATTGGGATTAACTGTTTGTGTTGGTTTGTCTTTGTTTTATTAAATTTTAAAACATATACAATGAAATATCCTAGATTATTTTAGATCATAGCAGTATATGTTTAGTGTAAACAAATACGTTATAGAAAAATCTCATTCCTCAAATTTATAATTAGACCTCAGCTTCATAAGTAAATTAAGAGGGAGAACATTTGAAAGAAATTATTTTTTGTCATTCATAAATTAACAGTTAAATAGATAAATGATTCCCCTAATCCATTAATAACATTAATATACAGCTAAATAAATTTATATTACAGAAACTTCAAACTCACATTTCTCAAACATTTACAAAATGGCAGTAGTAACTCACCTTCTCGGGCCAGCTCAAGGCACTAAAATTTGCTTGGGAACAAAAAAATTATATAAACTCATTGATTTTAAGTGAGTATTTGAACCTTATCAGTGATGGCTGACATGTGCTCTCGTATGAAAACCCCAACCCTAATACCTTTCTTCAAGCCAGTTGAAAGAGCAACCTCAATTTTGGAAATTGTTCCTTGTTGGAGAAAAAGCCCATTACTGTCCTAAAATGTTGCATTTCTAAAGCAATGTATATTCGAACAGTTCTGTTACCATTTCGGATATAGGTTCCTTTTGATCCCCAGAGGGGACTGCAATCTCTGCTAAAAGAAGGGCTTTGATTTTTAAATTATGACACTTGTTAATAGCATTTTCATTTTTCTAGGATTTTCATAAGACTAAAATGTCCCACTTAACTTTCACATAATGTCGGAATAAGATATGTTTGAGCAGCTGACCATGAAACAGAGGTATCCAGAGAACTTCAACATAGCTCCCACACTTATTTTTTCTCAGCAGCACATCTTCTTTATTCTGTTTTTCATTTTCTTTTCTTTAGGGGTGGTCTATGCAGATTTTGTGTTACTATGTGATCCTTGAGTCAGGAAAGTTAGGGGATTTCAAACATCTACACTCACTATGAATATGCTATTTACAGCTTATGAATGCTAGCTTTATGTCTTAAATAATGCATACAAATTAACCTTAGTAAGATTCCTTAAAGTGCATGGATAGACCATCTGTAGACTTAATGCGTCTCGTTCTATTCTGGCACCAGTTGTTCTCCATTGTAACTCTATTGACTCAGCGGAGTTACTACTGATTTACACTAACGTCAGATGAGAATAAAGTCCAATATTTTAGGGAGTCAAATAAAACCTAATAATTAGAAAACTTAGGAAATGATTTATAGCCTCTTCTGAATATTTTAAACATAATGCGCTGAATTGTGCCCTTCAGTTACATCTATGCAACCTCACTTAAGCAATGGGGAACCATCACTGTTGTTGCACAGATGTAACTGAGGGCACAATTTGGGCTAAGGGGATAATCTCAATATATCATATGAAATTGTTAACTCCTACAGTCCACTTAAATCGTCATCATACTGCAAGGAAAACTCATCACAGTTGGTTTAATTTGCTTACTGGAGTTATGGATTATTGCAGTTAGGGAAAATAACAGGATACCAACAGTCTTCAGAAATGGTGAATTGTATTATAAATTAAATGCAAATATGTGGATAAATAATTTATTTTCATGGAATTTCATTCAAGAAGTTTCTCTGTTTTGTTTTGGACAATTTCATGTCACTGAAATTATGCTTTTTTCATGACATTTCAGGGAAATTGGTATGTTTGCATCATGTCATGTTTAAAATTGTAATATATTCATTATTTTTATTATAAAAGTACATTCTTGCTCTTACTATTAAGTTTTGGGTTACAAAATTTTGTACGGCTGTAAAGTAAGATAACAAACATCTATTTTTAAGTAACCTGTATTATTATTATTTTATTTATTATTATTTTACTGATGCATAAATTGAGACAGAAATCATGACCTATCACTACAGGGTTTCCCAGCATTAACTTTTAAGATGGAGCTTAATGTGACTTCTGTCTAATGTGGCTTTTAAAAAATACTCCCTTGTTTTCTTATAGGCAATCATTCCACAGTTATTTTCTACTTCCCGACTGTCATTTTTTTCTGCACTTTCATTTAAGTCATTAGTATTAATGAAGCCCAATAGGATAGAACCACTTTGAAATAGTGGTGTTGAACAGATATAAATTAGGGGCAACGGATGCACTTTTTCAAAAGTGCCCAAGAGCTCTACATGCCTGTTCAGTTTCAATGAGAGCTAAGTACTTACTCTTAGGCATTTTTAAAAATATCATCTAATTTCTTTTTCAAACAACATCACCGTCATTTAAAAATATGGAGCCTTTCTTTTCTGTGATGCTCAAGTTTTGTATTCTGATATCTGAGGCATTGTCTTTTAAATACTGAAAGTCACTTTATTATTTATTTTTCAATTGTGCCGGGAGATGCATTCTTTACATTCCTTTAAGAGTTAGTGGTACCATCGTCAGTTGTCACTGAGAAAGCCCAGAACCCTGAACTAAACTGACAACTAAATGAAAGAGAATCCAATTTTCAAATATTTCCAGTAAAATTCTGGCCCCATACAAGCCAAGAGAATCTTTACCACTGATTTCAATGGGGTCAGGATTTTTCCCTTCTGTGTACTGTGTGTCTTTGTAATTTTAAAACATAGGGATAAATTGTGGGTTCATTCCTCTGAGGAGCAGAGGTGGGATGGTTACAGTGCTGTAGTGGCTTTGCTGAAGACCTCTGTGTAGGGAGAGGCATACAGAATAGCTCAGGGAGCGCAGGAGAAGCATTTTCTGTGTGCCCCTTGAAACTTTTCTGGCTTATCATGCTCAGGAAATCTACTGAAGGCCATACGTGCTGCTCAAATCAATCCCTTGGTTCTGCAGTCAAACACAGGCAAACTTATTAAGCCTTTCAGTGTAAAAGATGGATTTATTCAGATTTAGTAACACAAAAATTCTGTACCTAGGGAAGTCAGTGACAAAATTCCCATTGACGTGACTACCCACAGGTCCTACGTGTTGCTCCCGCTTCTTTTCCAGCAAAATATTTATCAATTCCCATTGTATCCTTAAAAATATGTCTATCAGTCCAGGTTATTATATTGGCAATACAGCAGCATTATTTGTATACTTCAGAGGTTGGTAGGTACAGGATGCTCCTTCATTCTCCTGTGTCCTACAGACAGTACTTCTTTTGCTCCTCTACAGTTCACTCTTGCTTTTCTATTAGGAGCACACTGTACAGCTTTGGTCAGATGGGAAGTGTTTGGCAGCTGCAGGACCCAGATGCCAAATTCTGGAATATAGCTTTCCTGTACTGGCATGTGGTTTGTTGCTGGCTTTTTGGCTTGCACCTCTGCTAGCTTCTTGGCAGGATCTCTATCTGGCAGCTGTAGAGCTGCCTCTGGGGCCAAGCTAGGGTCAAACTGCTGTGGAGCTCGATGATTTTCTTGGTCTGAATTATCCTGCTGGACACTATTTTCACCTTGATTTGCGTTGACTTATAGAGTATTCAAAGACAGAAACTTGCACTTTTCTTTTTTGTTTCAGCTATTTACAGGGCTAACTGAAAGCAGTGGTTGTGATCAGTTAGCAGATTTCAATTAAATTCAGGATTTTGAGGTACATTGTTGCACCCCTAACTCATGTTGTTAGGTAGTTAGAAGTGCAAGGACTCAGATTGCTCCTGTGGTTCAGCTTCAGGGCAGAGCACCCTTTTTCGAAAACCTGACCCTGCGTCTGGATCTGAATCGTCATTTTGAATCAAGAGTCCGCTCCAGCCTCTGTCAAGTAGAAAAGTTTTTCAGTTAGCCTGGGCCATGATTTTTTAAAAAGTTTAAAAATAGTTCCTTCTAATGTGAATAAACAACAATACTGGGTGCTACTGATAATAATTAGAAGTGCCTACACAAGAAAATGCTTGATCTTCTTTTTGCCCAATTTTGAATGCCCTCATTACATAGTTTAGACTTATCTCATTTTTTTAGCCTAAATGAGGCAATGAAAAATTAATGCAGCTAGGGACAGCCAAGGCATTTGAAGTAATTCCCTAAACTATGCCTTTCCCTCCATGCTGCTCAGCACATTAAACCTTATTGTTGGTGGAAATAACTGCAAAAGAACCAATCAGGAATGTTCACTAAGGCTCAAAATACCTATAGTAAAGTACAGATTAGTCATACTTGTTATAAGTTTCAGAGTGGTAGCTGTGTTAGTCTGTATTAGCAAAAACAACGAGGAGTACTTGTGGCACCTTATAGACTAACAAATTTATTTGGGCATAAGCTTTCATGGGCTAAACCCCACTTCATCAGATGCATGGAAAATACAGTAGGAAGATATATATATATAGCAGTACATGAAAAGATGGGAGTTGCTTGGGATTGAGACAAATCAATTAAAGTGGGCTATTATCAAGCCATCAGGAACAGTATCCCTGATAATGTCACGGCAAACCTTGTGACTGAACTTTGTGACTTTGTCCTCACCCACAACTATTTCACATTGGGGGACAATGTATATCTCCAAATCAGTGGCACTGCTATGGGTACCCACATGGCCCCACAGAATGCCAACGTTTTTATGGCTGACTTAGAACAATGCTTCCTCAGCACTCGTCCCCTAACGCCCCTACTCTACTTTTGCTACATTGATGACATCTTAATCATCTGGACCCATGGGAAAGAAGCCCTTGAGGAATTCCACCAGGATTTCAACAATTTCCACCCCACCATCAACCTCAGCCTGGACCAGTCCAGACAAGAGATCCACTTCCTGGACACTACAGTGCAAATAAGCAATGGTCACATAAACACCACCCTATACCGGAAACCTACTGACCGCTATACTTACCTACATGCCTCCAGCTTTCATCCAGACCACATCACACAATCCATTGTCTACAGCCAAGCTCTATGATACAATCACATTTGCTCCAATCCTTCAGACAGAGACAAACACCTACAGGATCTCTATCAAGCATTCTTAAAACTACAATACCCACCTGCTGAAGTGAAGAAACAGATCGACAGAGCCAGAAGGGTACACAGAAGTCACCTACTACAGGACAGGCCCAACAAAGAAAGTAACAGAACTCCACTAGCTGTCATCTTCAGCCCCCAACTAAAATCTCTCCAGCGCATCATCAAGGATCTAAAACCTATTCTGAAGGACGATCCTCACTCTCACAGACCTTGGGAGACAGGCCAGTCCTCGCTTACAGAAGCCCCCCAACCTGAAGCAAATACTCACCAGCAACAACGCATCACACAACAAAAACACTAACCCAGGAACCTATCCCTGCAACAAACCCTGTTGCCAACTCTGTCTACATATCTTTTCAAGGGACACCATCATAGGACCTAATCACATCAGTCACACCATCAGGAACTCATTCACCTGCACATCTACCAATGTGATATATGCCATCATGTGCCAGCAATGCCCCCCTGCCATGTACATTGGCCAAACCAGACAGTCTCTACGCAAAAGAATAAATTGACACAAATCAGACATCAAGAATTATAACATTCAAAAACCAGTCGGAGAACACTTCATCCTCCCTGGACACTCAATAACAGATTTAAAAGTGGCAATCCTTCGACAACAAAACTTCAAAAACAGACTCCAATGAGAAACTGCAGAACTGGAATTAATTTGCAAACTGGACACCATTACATTAGGCCTGAATAAAGACTGGGAGTGGATGAGTCACTACAAGAACTTAAAAAAACACAATTTCCCCATACTAATTTGCCCCTACTGTTACTCACGCCTTCTTGTTAACCGTTTGAAGTGAGCCACCCTGATTACCACTACAAAAGTGATTTTTCATCCTGTTGATAATAGCCCACTGTAATTGATTTGTCTCGACCCTCCCCCCCCCACTGGGTAAGGCAACTCCAATCTTTTCATGTACTGCTATCTATATCTTCCTACTGTATTTTCCACTCCATGCATCTGATGAAGTGGGTTTTAGCCCACAAAAGCTTATACCCAAATAAACTTGTTATAAAGTTTTCATTCCTTCAGTCACTTACAGTAGGAGAATGGGTTTTACTATATTGGAGACATAGGATATTCATATAGTTGCCTGCACTTTTTAAAAAACATTATTCACATGTTAATCTTTTAATTGTGATTAATATGACCAAATTCAACTACTCTTACTTTTATCCTTTTTCCCTGTTTACTTCTTCCATTCCTTTTAATCCCCCACAGATAGGAATCAATGGCTCTTCATGTTTATACTCCAGCCATATATTTCTGACTTGTTGATGAGATTTTAGTTGCTCTCTATATCCTGATGGGTTCGGAGGATCTTACCCATAGGAAACCCTCTAAAGGCTTCTTTCTGTTGCCGTACACAGGGAGATGTTGTCAAAATTTTCCCAGCAAATCTCTCCTTTGCCCCTGGACTTCACATGTTAGAGGGAATGACCTGGGGGCAAATTCTCTTTTAGTAAAACAAAACAAAAATAGTGGTTCTTGTCCATATATGTTGTTTTTATGTGTATAATTAGTGATGTGCTAAGGATTAAATCACTGTAGGGAGGAAGATATTTTCCTTTAATGCACATGCAGTAGACTCTGTGACCTAGTTACTACAACAAAACAAAGTTTAAAAAAATCTCTACATTAGTATAAGTAGGGGCCATCTCATCAGACCAATGTGACCCCAGGACAGGGGAAATGATGACTTAGCAAACAATCACATTTTCCCCTCATTAACGGCTATTCTTTTTTATTGGCAGATATCTAGAGAGAGAGAATCTATTTATTTCTATGAGACACTAGCCTGATCCCCAAGGCAGCAAGAGAGGCATAGTCTCTAACTTATAGAGTATGTGTCCGTGCACGTGATGAACGAAAGTCATTTGTGGATTTGTAGGTTGCATTTTTACATGATTAAATGTTTTAAGTCTATTGATTTCCTGCTGGGGATTAATGATGCTGAATGAAAGAGCATCAAAGAATACAACATGTTTACATGCCTGATTAAAATAATTTTTAAAAGACCCAGACAACCTGTTATTGGCTAGGAATGAGATAGTGGCAATGTAGGACCAATCATGCATTCGGCATTGAAAGAAGTCTGAATTAACTTATTTAGGCACTGAAAGAAGAAGAGTGAAGGTTTGAAAAGGATTGACTGTACCTTCCTGAATACTTAACGCGTGTGTTAGACTTGTTCCATTGAAACAGAGGATTAAAAAGGTTGTATTATCAGTTGCTGCAGATCTTTTACTGAACCAGTCAAAGCAGGATGCTTAGCTGCCTGTGATTAATGAGCAGATCTTTTAACTGAGGACTCTGTTGGTGCTGGTGCATTAAAGAACAAAACCCACAGATATGCAATGAGAGTAGGAACAGGAGATGCAGTATAGAAGTTTTTGCTTAGCATTGACTTAATGCTTTTACATCTGTGTGTTTCATATCCTTTATTCAAAAAATATTTCACATTTATCTTCAAATGTTCATAATACTAATTTGATTGTCAGCTCTCTGCATATGTTTATATTTACTTTCTAGAGTAGAATGATTCTGGGTCATATTTGGATTTATTGTTAGATGTCACTGTCACTCTGCCTGGAGTGGTTCACGACCATGAGTGCCAACCTCAGGGCAGACTGTCAAAAACAGGACAGACACCCCAAACTGGTGGTAGGGTCTATAATTAGATTTCACCAACCCAGTAACAAATGTGAACTCCTGAAGCACTATAGCAGTCTTACCATGGAGTCACAGACAGTCCCCCTTAGGCACGCCAGTCTATCTTGCCACCTAGACAAGATGGACTAAGTGATAAATGGTCACTTATACCAAAGATCACAAAAGATTCAGGTTCCTCCCAGTCCCAAGAGACCAGTCACTTACACCAGGTCAATTTGTACTTCAGATCTCGTACCAAAGACCCAGTCCTATAGTAAACTAACTAAGGATTTATTAACTAGGAAAGGAAATTAGAGAATAACACCTCTACCCCGATATAACGCTGTCCTCAGGAGCCAAAAAATCATACCGTGTTATAGGTGAAACCGCGTTATATTGAACTTGCTTTGATCCGCTGGAGCACGCAGCCCCGCCCCCCCAGAGCGCTGCTTTACCGCGTTATATCCAAATTCATGGTTATATCGGGTTGCGTTATATTGGGGTAGAGGTGTATTTACAGGTTAAAAGTAGACGCCATATATAGTTTAGTCTGTGGTTCCAACAGGTGACAGAGATGCAGTAATCTGTCAGTACTGAATGTCTTTTAGGGCTAACCCAGGTTGAACTTGGGGATCTCTACTTTTCTTTCCTAACTCCAGTCCTCTGAGAGTCCAAACAGCAAGGAGATGAAGAATTTTCATGGCAGCTATCTTTATTTCCAGAAATCAAGCTGATAGGATGAGCCTTCTTGCACATAGCACAGGTGTGAAAGGGCCATTAACCCAGTGTTTGTATTGTGATATTTCACAATGGCCCATTTAGTTTTGATAGTCCTTCCTGATGTGCAGGGGAACCACTTCTGTTGCCTGGGTTCACAAGTTCAGAATAGGGATTTTTACAGTTATAAAGCAAAACTTACATATTACCTTATAGAACGGGATGCAGACATTACAAGTGAGATTAATGAATGCAGCATTTTACAAGCATTTTACAGAGTCTAAACACATCCTTACAAGTCTAACACCTATCATGAGCAATACTAACATACAGGTGAGCTGATTTCCAGCTATGAATTTGTCAGTGCTCAGCGGATGCCTGCAGCCTTGGCAAGAGCTGGCACCTGGTTTACCAGCATCACAGTCACTTACTCTTTGACAAAGCTTATAGTAGCTGAAGATGGAAAACACCTATTTGCTCATTAAATCCATCCTCTTGAAAATTCAGGACATACTCTCTCAAGAGAGGACATTTTTAACATTAAACTGATAGGACCCCTGATTTTAGCCAGACTGCCAAGGTGGATAATTTATCCGAGCTATATCTGCAGACTTTGGAGGGAAAAAATCTGAATGGACAAGTTACCAAGTGAAATACTTGCAGCTCTGAGCTAGGAAAAAGTATAAATGTGCTGTCTTGTACAGCTGAATAAATATCTAAATAGAGTAGCTAGTAGACGCATTCTTTATGGTGTATATTCAGTTTCTTGTGTCTGTGCTTTGATCTGGATTAGCATGTGTAAGATGAATGCTACGTTCTGATAGAATTTGTTTACCTCAAAAGAGGTTGAATGATTGCCCTGTTTTTTGATGCTGTGAGAATTTTTTTTTCCATTTTCATTGGTTAATACGAGATCCGAAACCCCTAGTTACAGAACAAAGTGGCTGAGCAGTAATTGAGCTTGTGTAAACCCAAGAGAAGAGTAATGCTCATTCCTTGCAAGTTTCCTGCCTCTGTGCAGGTGCAGGAATCAGGAACTCCTGAATAATTCATAATGTGCAAATTAGGCCATGCTTGTGCTCACTACTAGGGTTTGGTTTCTGGTTACCTGCCTAGCTGCCAGAAGCTATGTGTTAAAATAAAGGAGGGTAAGGCAAGAAGAGTCACAGTTGAAACGCCAAAGTCACAAGAGCTTCCTGATGCTCTGAGGGTTTGAAGAATTGGTGCTTATTGGGGAACTGGAATATGCACTGATTATTCATGAAGTGTTTTCTCAGCAAGAAATAGGCTCTGGGGCTCATTCCATTGCTTGGAAAAGAAAACCCTGCCTTTTCAAAAATTAATATTCACTTACCTTTTTTTTTTTCCCAAAGAATTACTGGGCAAAAAAAGAACCTCTTTGGAACTCTTTTAAAGACAGTTAAGCCATACTAGAGAATGTGTATTTATTATGTCAAAACATGTTTGAACTCCGGGTCAGAGATATTCCACTAAACATTTTGAATGTCATGAATATTGCTGCTTTGGGTAAATACATATTGTAAATAGCTTGCAATGCCTTGTTTGAAGTCTGTATCTTCTGGAAGTATAGTATATGACTAGAATCTTGCATAGAAGTATTTTATCATTTAAAAGGCAACATTCCTATATTTAAAAAGACAGCCTATATCAGTTATCTTTTTGATTTAATTACTGTTAATCTGCCTTTCTGACTAGAAGTATGAAATGAAACTTAAATGGCACATAGTCTTTCTCCTGCACAGGTATGAATTTCAGTGAGGGGTAGGTTTGCATATTGTTTTTGATGGTGAGGGACAGAGGAGTCTGGGACCCGAATTTGTAGGCTTTCTTTAAATTATCATGTACGACCAGCCAGTACAGAGAGGTCTCTGTTGGAGTTGGCCGATTATTTAAGTAAAATATATGGCTCTTTGTTTATAATCTTTTATTTAAGGTAGGGAGCATCCAACATCCTTAGCAGGGGCAGAAGGGAGAGAGTTAGTTCTCCCCATGGGCAGCTATTAATGTGAAGAAGTGTTTTTCTGTTGTGGGTGTGGAGAGAAAATAGCAGCAGTCAAAGACCCAGTATAAGCAGAGCTTTCTTTTAAATGATTGTTTTCTACATTTCCCCCCTCTCTTTCCCCCTCCTCCCCCCCTCCTTGGCTCCTATATGAAGCAGCTAGGTCACATTGCAATCATCTGTTTTTGTATTTCTCTCATTTGGGTAGCTGGAATATGAGCTGGCTCTCATTTCTAGCTGATTCTGTCATTTCCACTAGGCCCCAGCTTGGGTGAATGCCAACACCAACAGGTGATCTTTGTAGCTGCAAAACAGCAGGAAGTAGGCTGCGCATGTATGAGACAGTTCATCAGAGGGGCTGTCTGGCCTGTCTCCATCTTTCTTTGTAATTAACACACCCTGCCCCATACTGAGCAGAAAATCTGTGCAGAACAGCTCAGCTGTGGCAGCCATCGAACAGCATGTAAGGGAAAGAATGTTAATAAAGGATCCTAAAAGAATACAGGCTGCACAAGTGCAAAGGTGCACTTTGGTTTTAAAGGGAGACTGTGGTTGGTCCTTTTAAGGAGCTAGAACAAAATTATATTATCTGCTATAAAATAATATCCAGTCTAAACACTGTGGAAAAATAGGGATTTAAGTAAATTGCTGACCTAACACCCTAAGTCTCAGATACATGAAGATTAGTTTACAGCAATTTAGCAATTCATTTTAACTTTTTTCTTTAAAATAAGGGGCTTATTTGTGACATAAAGGGTGGTGTACTCAGCCAGACTGAAAGTAACGTGGCTCCCTTGAACAAGGATCATCTTGAATTCTGGAACAAGGGGTGGATGCTGCAGTAGCAAGGCAAAATACTGTAATAATTAGCTAGTGCAGCGGGAGGTGCAGCCTGAGCAGACAATTGCAGAAGCAGTTTTAGCGGACACACAAACCTTCCAGGAATCCTCAAAATAGTTTCAGTGGATGAGGCAAATTTAAAAAGATATTTTAATGTAAACTAAGCTGTATTTAAAAAACCACAAAGGCTTAAGGAAGACAGTTCCAAATCATTACCTCCAGGACTTAGATTAGTCCCTTAAAACCTGTCAGCATATCACATTATTGTGATATGTTGTGTTCTCAGAAATCCTAACTGCATGGGTTACATTTACAATGCAGCCTGATGTCCTTGGTTTAGATACTTGATAGCCTTAATCCTTTACAAACTGACGATATACCGAACTCCATTTGTGCTTTATAAAAATGGAAGCTACATTACCTGTCATGGACAACAGACTGTGTGCTCTTCTTCATCTCCTCTTCAGCACTTAGCCGAATGGTTGGCCGTAGCCAGCGTTTGCCATTGTGCAATTGCAAAGGTCCGAGAGTCCAATTGTGGAACAGATTTGATGCACCCATGTAATAAGGGGTCTGATTCTGGGCTGCCTCCACCCCTCGGTCAGTGGAATTTTATCCCAGATGTTACAAGCCACCCAGAGAAAGGCATTCACTGGAATGTCTTGTGGCATTCTCGCGACATGTCTGAAAAGCATAAAATGCCGTCTGCAGACAATGGCCCCAGGAGTCTGTAGACTGGAGCGACAGCAAACGTGCAAAATGAAGTCATTCCACTTTATGCCCAATATACAAAGTTGGCATTTTGTGTGGAAAGCCTCCAGGTTTCCCCAGTCTGAGCGGCCTAGTATCAGTGTTTCACAACTGTACAGCAGTATGGACAGGGTACATCTTGAATAGATCCTGAACTTGGTTGTCATGCCAAGATGATGATGATGATTCCATATCCATTGTAAACAACCCATGGCAGATGCTGTGATGGCAATCTGGTGGAGAACCTCCATGTGAGAGTTGGAGGAACTCGTGAGTATAAAACCCAAATAGCAAAAGCTGGAACTTCTTCGACAGTTTCATTATTCAAAGAGATTGGAGTTGTGGATGGTCCTGATCCTAGATTTTGCAACTTTGTCTTTGACCATAAAACATGGTCTGTTGTTCAAGATGGCATTCATAGCGAATACCTCTTGATCTTTGAGATTGCAGATCATGCTGAATGCTGCCTTTAAGTATCTCCTGGCTTAGCTGAGTTCAACATCATCTGCTACTTGGTTATAATATTCCTCACGATCATGAAGTGCCAGGGTGTTGAACTTTCACTTCAGCTAATTATCACCATGCTGGAGGGCTGTGGCCTTCAATTTAATTGTCTGGAAGGCTCCTCTGATGGCCATAGTTGATGTGCTGGGCTCCTGTAGCCAATTCTCTGCTTGGCAGATTGGTAGAGGATGGAAGAGAACAGGCGACTTCAACGTTGTTTGGCAGGTCAGCTGGCACTGAGAGTCTATTGCTGATGTCAATACAAAATCTGTTGGCTAAACCCAGCACATGGAGAAGTGCATCGTTGTCAAACTTCTTCATCATCGCAGAGGGTGTATTTGCTCGTCGAAGCAGCAGCAGCACCATATGGGCAACCACTAGCTGGTAATCTGTGTTCACGGCACATTCCACACTGCAATATACTCTGCAAGAGGTGAAGAGACACCTATCACATGTGATGTTGCGGTCCAACTCCTTCTGAGTGACACCACCCTGAGAGATCCAGGACATCCGGTATATGCGTCGCCACTTGAACCAAGACCCAAGAATGGAAAGACTCTGGGAGGCACAGAACATGAGCAAGTGGCAGGAGTTATCGTTGGGTATACCTGAACCTTAATGGCCAATAATCTATTCAAGCCCAGTTCAGAGGGTGCCAGTAACTACATTTAGGTCGCCCAGGGTCATAAAATTATCCTGTGGAGGGGCAGTACATACTGGAGATTCCAACTGATCATAGAAGTGATCTCTGACTAAATCAGCAGATTCCTTTGTTGGCGCATGGGCTACTATGACAGTGAAGTGACCATGCCAATGTTTAAGACGTACAATAAATAGTCGAGAAGACATGGGTGTCCAAGTTATCAAGGAGGACTTGGCCTTGCCTCACAGTAGTAATGCTACCCCATGTAAGTGGTTAGGATCACCAAAATACAGAAGTAATGAATCTCTCACCTTGTTGTGTCCATGATCTATCAGCCTTGCTTCTGTTAGGCCTGCAATTGATATGCCAAGATGGTCCATTTCGCATGAGATAATGACCTGATGACCACGTCTGAAAAGAATTGCAATATTCCAGGTTGCAATTTTGATGGATTGGCAGAGATCCCAGCTATGATTGAATACGTTGTCACAGTATACTGCAGACGCGCCTGCTGACATTACAGGACATGTCCCCGGGGGGGCTTTGGCGCGAGCCCATCACAAGTGCACTAGAGGAAGATGGCATCAACAGGGCATTATAAACTGAGAGTAGAGCAGTGGTTTTAACCCCAGCGCTGAGTGCCGAGTTACTCACATTGATCAAAACCAAGAGCAAACGATTGTCCCAAAGAATACCTTGCCCCAGGTATTGAGACGGAGGCACAGTAATGCAAACCTTTTCCCGGTCTACCAGTACTGCGTTCACAGTATTACACCCGAGCTGTTGAGTCTTTCTTAGCAATTTCCTTCACCTCAGGTAGCTAGGTGCAGCTCATGCCCTGCAACTTTCCCGCCTGTATTAGCCATCATTTTCAGGGTTCTCGCTGGACCGGTTCACCTTGCATAATGCCCAAAGTGATATTTTGGACCAGCCTTCATCGCTGATGGCATACGTCTCACAAGCAATCCCCTACTTCAGATGTTACACCCCTGTACCAAATGAGGTACAGGTCAGACTTGGGGGCTCTAGGCTGCCAGTTTGAAGACTAAAGTGACTGGAAGGTAGATTTTTCCATTTAACCTTTTATTGAAAGCTGGACTCCGTGACAGTAGTGTAGTCCTGCAACACACCTCAACAAGAGTTGGCTGTCTGAAGAAATTGACTGAGAAGCCTATATCAACTCATGTGGTGGAAATGAAATGTTGCAACAGATGTGCACAAACCAAGCATTTGTAATGGCTGAACATTCTCTTGCTGTATGCAAACCAAGAATGCACACAGTAATGAGAGTAAAGTGGAATGTGATACATTAACATATTTAGTAATGATTGTGCAGCTTAGCAGGCTGTAGCCCCATTAACTAAGCCAGGAGTTTGGAACTCCATCTGTCTGTGAAAGGTATGTAGTTCTGCAGTTTGTCAGGCAACTGGAGAAACCTAAAGTTAAAAGGTGGTCAGTAACTATAGCAATACTCCACAACAGGTTGTGCATTAGTAGGCTGCTAGCCAACAGCTTAGTTCCATCAGCAAAGTAGTGCACCAGTAGCCCACTGATATATACCCTGGTTTTGTTGTTATTGTTATTTATTTAAAGAGTCAACAATGTACTTGGCTCTGTATAATACACAAAATGCAGATGGTCCCTATCCCAAAGAGCAGAGGATGGAGTGGGCAGGATTCTTGTATTGTTAGAAGTATTTTCTCCTGAACTGCTGGCTCTTTACTGACTATGACCAGTGCAACACAGAGCCTAGAAAAGGCTTCATAATTAGGGCCCTATCAAATTCATGATTCACTTTGGTCAATTTCACATGTTTACATCTGAAATTTCAAGGTGTTGCAACAGTAGGATTCCTGATACAAGAGGGGATCGTGGGGGGGAGGAAGGGGGTCATCCCAAAGGTGTTATATGGACATTGCAGGATTGCCATACTCATGTCTGTGCTGCCGTCAGAGCCCAGCTCTGAAGGCAGCAGGTGTGGCGTTTCCTGCAGCTGGAGGAGGTTCCCGGAGGTGAAGGTAGATTTGATTTCCCCAGTGCTGCTGGGAGTGCCCCAGACGAGCGCTCCTAGCTGCTAGTCAGGGCCAGTGGTGGATTAATGTATAAGCCTATGGGGCCCCGTTCCCAAGGGCTCCGGACAATTTGAAAAACGGGTGCCGCAGCACTGGCAGGAGCTGTGGGGGCTGAAGCCACGGAGGTTAGGGGGTGGAAGCCTGGAGTTTGGGCAGGAGATGGGCGGGGGAGTGCAAAACCCCCTGTCCCAGCTGGAGCTGTGGGGGGTGGCAGCTCCCAGCCCAGGTCCTTGGCAGGAGTCACGGGGTGGAAGCCCCAAGTCCCAGCTGGAGCCGTGGGGGCCAGGGGCAGCAACCCCAAGCCTGGGCGCCCAGAGCCCAGGCAGGAGCCACAGGGGCAGGAGAACAGACTCCCAGGAGCTCAAGCGCCCAGAACCTGAGCAGAAACTGCAAGGGGGGGCAGCGGCAGCCCTGGAACTCAGGCGTCCTGAGCTCAGGCAGGAGCCAAGGGAGGGCAGCCCCGAGTCGGGCAGGAGCTGCAGGGACTAGAGCTGTGGGGGGTGGCAGCCCCCAGTCCAGGTCCCTGAGCCAGGGCAGGAGCCGCAGCCACTACACCCCCATCTCTGGCAGCCCAGAGCCCTGGCAAGAGCTACATGGGGGGGCAGCAGTGGCGGTGGCAGTGGGTGGAAGCCTTGGCGCTAGGGTGCCCAGAGCCCGAGCAGGAGCCACAGCAGCCCCAAGCCTGGGCACCCCAAGAGCTTCTGCGCTGCCTGTGGAGGTGGGTGTGATCTCCCTCCATAACAGCCGTGCAGGGGAAGGACAAGTCCTGTCCTTCCCCAGGCCAGCGGATTTCGGGGAGATCAGATTTCACAAGAAAGGGCTTATTTCACTGTTCATGGCATGCTTTTCATGGCCATGAAATTGGTAGGGCCCTATTCATAATTCCTTCAGCACAGGAAAGGGAAGTAATGTCAGAGGTTGTGTGGGAGCTGGGACCTACTCCCAGTCTTCACTCTCAGTCTAGTCCCTGTCCATTAGACCATGTTGTCTACACTAACAAGAGAAGGCAATTCAGTTTCTGAATAATGAGCCCATAAAACTAAAAAAGGGTCAGTAAGGGAAACAAGTCTATCACACCTTCTCCTAGCTCAGCTGAAAGTGAGTTCACTATCGTAATGTTATAAAAGGTGATCTTAACAGGGAGCCACTGTATTACTTGTCCATGCTGCTTTACATTCAGTATAGTGAGGTAGGCTGTTTAGTGTGGTATATCTTGGCTCATTGTCACAGATTTTATCATTCCATCATTGTGAAATCAATGAAAGCTTCAAAATCTGTGGCTGTTATTTACTGACCTGTAAATCCTTCATAGTCATATTTACTTTGGAATCTGCAAGTCATTCAAATATATCTTCTGTCTGTAGGCTGCAAAAAGTAAGTGAAATAAGATATCCTTTAGAGTACAATAAACTATGCTCCTGAAAACATACTTACGGAATGTCCACACTCACTGAGCCTCATTTGAAAAAGTGAGTTAATAATAACAACAATAGATAACTTTAATTAAAGCCTCAATAAGTATACATGCCTAAACTGAGTAATTGCCTAATCTTATTGCCATAACCCATGTCTTTCCTCTCTCTGTCACCTCCTTGCTGTTTTTTATTAATCCCCACTAGTTGTCTTGTCTCACACTAGAGAAGCTCATTGGAGCACAGAATTTGTCTTTCTAATTGTTCTGTAAAGTACCAATTCCCCTTTCAGGTACTATAAAAATGATAATATTAATAATTTGGCACATGCACTATGTCAAGCTTTGTGTTTGTTTGCTTTTGGTACACAGACACAAAATAAAGATGAGTGCTAAATGTCGGTAACTGAGCCATAAAGTAGACCCACTGAGGCAGGGAAAGGAGAAATGTAAATTGATTATTTGTG